>NW_027598246.1:0-50037 GCF_964194155.1 Cetorhinus maximus | reverse complement strand
CCCCATCCCCATCCTTTCCTGCTCATAGTATGATTAATATTTACCATCTGTGCTCCTCGCTTTCTGCCTTCCTGCTCTCAGCCACACATCATGTAGGGAAGAGAGAGACAGGAGTATGAGACTATCTCTCATTAGCCCATTGCTGTCTGCTCAGGGGGAATGGGGGTGGCTGATAGTGGGTTGTTACAGGAACATGTCCCACAATGGGTGAGCTCTGATGATCACTTTTCCCAGCACTGATGTAACAGGCTGCCAGATTGAACATTGAGCAATCAGGCTCACTCATCTGGCTCTCCAGGTCAATGAGCTCACGGACACTTCTTCGGACCAAAGATTCTGCTTTGGATCGCGTCTTACAGTGTCTTCACAATCACTAGTCGGGCTGAGAGGCTAGTCCACAGGCTCTGACATGAACAACAGGATCCTGTTGGTCATCAGCACCCTCTGTCTCTTCACTACACCCACAGGTATCAGTGTACAGAATGTTCAATGTGTTCCTGACCTTCAATGTAGGTCCAGAAATAATCCGAGAGAGAAAGAGAGAGAGAGTCTGCCTGAGACAATGATTGCCCAGACTCTGTCTGTACCTGTGTCCAGACAGCGACCAGGTGCCACCTGTACCTGTGTCCAGACAGCGACCAGGTGCCGCCTGTACCTGTGTCCAGACAGCGACCAGGTGCCGCCTGTACCTGTGTCCAGACAGCGACCAGGTGCCGCCTGTACCTGTGTCCAGACAGCGACCAGGTGCCGCCTGTACCTGTGTCCAGACAGCGATCACCCGGTCGCTGTCTGTATCTGTGTCCAGACAGCGCACGGTCAGTGTATGGTCAGGCTTGAGAGGTTAACCACAAACTGCGCCCTGGCAATGGGTTTATTCTCCCTGCATTGAGCCAGTCTGTTAGGGAGCTCCCCGGGTGTCAGTGGGAAAGCACAGGGAACCTGCTTTAATAAACTGTCCTGTGTCAGAGGCAGGGAAGGTGAGCTGTTTCAGTGGAGTGGATAGAATGACAGGAATCTGCACTGATCTGATTGGGCACGACATTGAAGAAGAGGATTGCTGTCTGAATACAAACTACTGCTATCAGAGGGAATCAAGTGGGACCTCACATTACTGTCGGTGAGTCACACACACTACTCTCCACCCATTATCCCTTCTTTCAACCATCTCCTGCACCCATCTTTCCTCCATTATTCTATTGATCAAAATTCCTGTGCTGTACCTGTCCTGGGAGTGTTTGATGGGGACGGTGTACAGGGAGCTTTACTCTGTATCTAACCCCGTGCTGTACCTGTCCTGGGAGTGTTTGATGGGGACGGTGTAGAGGGAGCTTTACTCTATATCTAACCCTGTGCTGTACCTGCCCTGGGAGTGTTTGATGGGGACGGTGTAGAGGGAGCTTTACTCTGTATCTAACCCCGTGCTGTACCTGTCCTGGGAGTGTTTGATGGGGACGGTGTAGAGGGAGCTTTACTCTGTATCTAACCCCGTGCTGTACCTGTCCTGGGAGCGTTTGATGGGGACAGTGGGAATGGTTTTAATTGCTGCAGTTTCCCAGCAGGTTCTGTGTGGTTGTGAAATTCTCTCCTCCATTGTATCTAGAGGAGTATTTGGGATTGTCTGAGTGTGAATGGAAAATGTGATTGTTCCCTTTGCATCAGAACAGTGCGGTTATGACGTTGACAAACAGCGCCGTGGACAAACTGGTCCCAGTGGTCAGCGTGTTCAATGAGCTGTGGCGAGGGCGAGCAGCAGCGATGGAGACTTTGCACCGGGAGTAGGAATTGTGTCGGCGATGACACGATTCTGCGTGGACCAGGCATGTTGTGCGGGTGAGTAATGGGGCTGAGATTAACTGAGGATGGTGGGTGAGGGTTAACAGCACCAAGGAAATGGGTTGGTGAGAGGCCAGCTGAAACGGAGTGACCCATTGATCGGGGCTGGCAGTCGGGCCTGTATATCTGGGCTGGCAGTCAGGTCTGCGTTTCTTGGCAGTCAGGCCTGCGTTTCGGGGCTGCGTTTCGGGGCTGCGTTTCGGGGCTGCGTTCCAAAGTGGTCTTATCTCTGTTCTATGTTCTAGTTAATGGTGGATGGAGTTTGTGGTCTTCCTGGACCTCCTGTTCAGTCACTTGTGCCACTGGCCAGCAGGAGAGACGCCGCAGCTGCTCAGAGCCCCCCCCTTCCTGTGGGGGTCAGTGTCCTGGACCTGAATATGACTTTGAGGCCTGTGATACCAACCAGATCTGCCCCAGTGAGTATGAGCTTTCATCTGTCTCCCTTCTCTCTGTGACTCTTTCCCTCTGCCTATTTCTTTCCCTGTGTCTTCCTTTCTCCCTCCCCCTCTCTCCCCCCTCTCCCCCTCTCTCGCTGTCGCTCGCTCTCTCGCTCTCTCTCTCTCTCTCTCTCGCTCTCTTTCGCTCTCTTTCGCTCTCTCGCGCTCTCTCGCGCTCTCTCGCGCTCTCTCGCGCTCTCGCGCTCTCTCGCGCTCTCTCGCGCTCTCTCGCGCTCTCTCGCGCTCTCTCGCGCTCTCGCGCTCTCTCGCGCTCTCGCGCTCTCTCGCTCGCTCTCTCGCTCGCTCGCTCTCTCGCTCGCTCGCTCTCTCTCTCGCTCGCTCTCTCTCTCGCTCGCTCTCTCGCTCGCTCGCTCTCTCGCTCGCTCTCTCGCTCGCTCTCGCTCTCTCTGTCTTGTCACTTGTTCCCTGTCTCCCACTCTCGCCTGGGATTTGACTGTATTTTTTGTTTGGCTCTGGGCCCTATGCCTGTATTTTGTACAGTATGTCTGTACAGATGCTGGGGAGAGTCTCCCTGTTTATCCTGCTGTTGTCTATTGAATTGCTCTGACCCACCGTTGTCTTTGACAGCACACGGGCCCTGGTCGTCCTGGGGAAATTGGGGTTCGTGTGGACAAAGTTGTCAAAGGGAAGAACCCAAATTATTCCAATTCGAAAGCGAACTCGAGTTTGCAGCAGCCCAGCACCCTCTCACTCTCCACCGGGGAAACCATGTCCTGGGTCCAATACAGAAACCGGCCCATGTGAATTCTTACCTTTCTGTCCTGGTGAGTAGCAGCAAATTTACTGATTAATTCTGGGAACAGACCACAGGCCCCACGGTGCAGGGGACACCAGGGGAAGGGCCCACGGTGCAGGGGACACCAGGGGAAGGGTCCACGGTGCAGGGGACACCAGGGGAAGGGCCCACGGTGCAGGGGACACCAGGGGAAGGGCCCACGGTGCAGGGGACACCAGGGGAAGGGCCCATGGTGCAGGGGACACCAGGGGAAGGGCCCACGGTGCAGGGGACACCAGGGGAAGGGCCCACAGTGCAGGCTATGGGATTGTCTGTGTCAGTGAGACTGTGAGGATTCAGGACTGGGTTGCTATCTCTCATTTACCTTCACCTCTCTCTCTCTGTCTCTGTCTAAGTCTCTCCAGTTCCCGGGAACTGGGGACCCTGGTCTGAATTGTCAGCATGTTCCACATCGTGTGGTATTGGGAAAGCTCAGCTAAGGAGGCAATGTGACCATCCAGCCCCGAAGCACGGTGGTGCCAAGTGTCCTGGGAGTGGAATCAAGGACACTTTCTGCAACACAAAGATTCCTTGTCCAGGTGAGAAAGAGGATCTGGGGTAACAAGTTGGGTGGAGGGAGAGTGACACGTGACTGTCGGAGTGAGACAGACTGTCTGAAAAGGTCAGTGAGACAAATCTCACTATAAACCCAGAGAGGGAGAGGAGTCCTTGATCCGGGTAATTCAGGGGGGAGGCCAGTGTCCCACCCAGTTTCCCATTAGAATGAGGATCCATTCAGCCCCTCTGGATTTGACCACAGACCCCAGAGGGTGAACGGACAGTGAGAGGCTCCTCCTGTGTGACAAGGGGCAGTTCATACACTGGAACTCCGTCCTTACACAGGTGTGTCTGCTGTCATTGTGGGGGCGGGGGGTGTGTCTGCTGTCATTGTGGGGGCGGGGGGTGTGTCTGCTGTCATTGTGGGGGCGGGGGGTGTGTCTGCTGTGGTTGTGGGTGGGGGGGGTGTGTCTGCTGTCATTGTGGGGGCGGGGGGTGTGTCTGCTGTCATTGTGGGGGCGGGGGGTGTGTCTGCTGTCATTGTGGGGGCGGGGGGTGTGTCTGCTGTCATTGTGGGGGCGGGGGGTGTGTCTGCTGTCATTGTGGGGGCGGGAGGTGTGTCTGCTGTGGGTGGGGGGGGTGTGTCTGCTGTGGGTGAGGGGGGTGTGTCTGCTGTGGTTGTGGGTGGGGGGGGTGTGTCTGCTGTGGTTGTGGGTGGGGGGTGTGTCTGCTGTGGTTGTGGGTGGGGGGGGTGTCTGCTGTTGTTGTGGGGGGGGGTGGGTGTGGTTGGGGGGTGGGGGGTGGGGGTGGTTGCGAGGAGAGTGGTGGGGGTGTGTCTGCTGTTGTTGTGGCGGGGGGGTGTCTGCTGTTTCTCTCATGAAGAGGTTGTGGTGGATGAACTAATCCAGGCCGGTCTATTTGGTTCCAGCTGGTTTATTTTCACAACAGCTCCTCAGTGCTCCTGACCTCTCAGTCGCTTTCACACACAGTGTCCCAGCTGGATCCTTTTATTCTGTTTAGACAGGATCATCAATGCCCATCACCTGTTTAACTAGTAATTGTCTTTAACAAGGCGATTGTCATATCGACAGATTCCCCTCTTTTCTTTGATTTAAAACTTAAAGAACATTTTTATTAAACAAACAGAAGGAAATAACGTCACCTATTTCCACATCTATAGTTCCCGTATTTCTTTTACCACATAAACAAACACTTATAAAACAAAAAAAAAGGGTTTGTTTTTCATTGCATCATTATAAATTGAGACATCCCTCTTCCAACACGTTTAATAATTTCTTAGAGCAGACACTTCGTTAAACAGTCTGATAGTTGGTGACTTGTCTCTGAGAGGTAGGTCTCTCTCCTCTCTAATGTTTCTTTCATGCTGGCTCGGTCTATTCTTAGCCTTTTTTCAGTGACACTTCTCGTGGACTGAACACCATCCCAAAGAGACTGGTTATCAACATAACACTTCATGGGCAAACCTTTCCCACATAAATAATACTTCTGTCAATATATTGGACAATTAAACTCCCATATCAAATGGCTCTACCAAGGCCAGTGTTTCAGCGGCTAAGGTGCTTTGCACTCCCCTGTTTTTATTGTCTTGGCCTCCCAAGCCAGTGGGCAAAATGTATCATTCTTCCCCCCCCACCAAGAATATGATAAACCCTGCTGTGCTAGAGAACCCATCTGGAAGATATCGGCATGTGAAACATCGCCAAAAAATGATCCACCTCATACCTTCTGGATCACCCAAGGCTGGAAACTTGAGCGCACATCTCTCCGAATTTAATTTTTTAAAAAGAATGTTTCATTTGCTCTCCGGACTTGCTCAACTGTAGCATGTTTCATCGTGGCACTCAGCTCCAACCCATCATTAACTAGCGTCAGACCTAGTCTGAGTGCACAACCAGTTCAACTGCCCAGTCAAACTTCTCAACCGTTCCGTTTCTTCCTTGGAAGCAGGATCCTCTTATTGTGAGGATCTGCCACGAGTTATTGAGATATGATTAACATTTCCTAGATAAGATTGTTGATTCAATGTCACTCCTAACTTGCTCTGCTTAATGTCTAAACCTACGTATTTAAAGGCCCCAGAAGCCTGACTTCCGACCCGGAATCCCTTCTTTATCTTCGATTACCCATTGTTCAAATTCTACAGAGCCTCCCCACAGGAAATCATCAACGTGCATGGTAAAGATCCCAGCTAGTTTCTCCTTATGGTACCCGTAGAACATCGCGGGGTCTGCCTTTAACTGAATGCAGCCGGTTTTCAACAGGACAGACCTCACAGAAAAATACCAAACCCTTGATGCATCATTCAACCCAATAACACACTTGTTCAATTTCCATAGCTTTCCTTCTACATCCCCCGGCTTCTTTGGGCGGTTTCAAAAAAAAAAACTTCCCTTTGAAACTTCTCCCCCCTGTAAAAATGCAGCCTTTATCATGAGTGAAAGGGGGACAAAGGAGGAGGCAGAGACAGTGCAGAGAGGGGGAGGGAGAGAGGGGGAAGGAGATAGACAGGAGGAGGAAGAGAGAGGATGAGGGAGAGAGAAGGAGGAAGCAACGGTCCCCGAGAGGACACAGCAGGAGCAGGGAAGTGGAGGGAGGAGGACCCCCTCTTCTCCCTTTCATCACTCCTCCCTCCACTTCCCTGCTCCTGCTGTGTCCTCTCGGGGACCGTTGCTTCCTCCTTCTCTCTCCCTCATCCTCTCTCTTCCTCCTCCTGTCTATCTCCTTCCCCCTCTCTCCCTCCCCCTCTCTGCACTGTCTCTGCCTCCTCCTTTGTCCCCCTACCGTTCTCTCTCTCTCCCCCTCTTCCTGTCTTCCTCTCCCTCTCTCTCTCTCTTGTCTTCCACCTCCTGTCTCCTTCCTCCTGACTCCCTCCTCCTTTCTCCTTCCTCCTCTCTTTCCCCCTCTTCCCCTCTCTCCCTGCTCCTTTCTCCCTCCTCCTCTTTTCCCCCTTTCCCGTCCTCCTCTCTCTCCTCCTCCCCTGTCTCCCTCCTCCTACCTTTTCCTCCTCCTCTCTCCCTCTCTGCCCTCGCCCTCTTCTCCTCCCCAACTCCTCCTCCTGCTGCCTCATTTTCCCCTCGGAAGCCTGCTGTCCCTCCCTCCTCCTCTCTTTCCCCCTACCCCCTCTTTTTCCCCCCTCTTCTCTCTCCCGGTTCCTTTCTTCCTCCTCCTCTCTTCCCCCTCCTCCATCTCCCTCCTCGTCTCTCCCTCCTCCTCTCTTTCCCCGCCCCCTCTTCCCCCTCTCTCTCTCTCCTCCTCTCTTCCGCCCCTCCCCCCTTTTTTCCCTCCTTCTCTGTCTCCCCCTCCTCTCATTCTCCCTCCTCGTCTCTCTCTCGCCCCCCCCGGTTGTGTCAACCTCATTTTTTTCTGGAGGAGGCTGACTGTCCCCCCCCTCCTCTCCGTCTCCCCACCCCCACCCTCTTCCTGCCCACGGTATGATTAATATTTACCTTTCTGTGCTGCAGTGTGGGCGGCTTCACATTGAGCTCTGTCCACTGTTGCTTCACTCCCTTTCTCTCAGTCTGTGCTCCTCGCTTTCTGCCTTCCTGCTCTCAGCCACACCATCATGTAGGGAAGAGAGAGACAGGAGTATGAGACTATCTCTCATTAGCCCATTGCTGTCTGCTCAGGGGGAATGGGGGTGGCTGATAGTGGGTTGTTACAGGAACATGTCCCACAATGGGTGAGCTCTGATGATCACTTTTCCCAGCACTGATGTAACAGGCTGCCAGATTGAACATTGAGCAATCAGGCTCACTCATCTGGCTCTCCAGGTCAATGAGCTCACGGACACTTCTTCGGACCAAAGATTCTGCTTTGGATCGCGTCTTACAGTGTCTTCACAATCACTAGTCGGGCTGAGAGGCTAGTCCACAGGCTCTGACATGAACAACAGGATCCTGTTGGTCATCAGCACCCTCTGTCTCTTCACCACACCCACAGGTACCAGTTTACAGAATGTTCAATGTGTTCCTGACCTTCAGTGTAGATCCAGAAATAATCCAAGAGAGAGAGAGTCTGCCTGAGACAGTGATTGCCCAGACTCTGTCTGTACCTGTGTGCAGGCAGTGATCGATTGCCGTCACTACCTGTGTCCAGACAGTGATCACCTGGTCGCCGCCTGTACCCGTGTCCAGGCAGCAATCAGATGCCGCCTGTACCTGTGTCGAGGCAGCGATCGATTGCCGTCTGTACCTGTGTCCAGACAGTGATCACCTGGTTGCCTCTGTACCTGTGTCCAGACAGCAATCAGATGCCGCCTGTACCTGTGTCGAGGCAGCGATCGATTGCCGTCTGTACCTGTGTCCAGACAGTGATCGCCTGGTTGCCGTCTGTACCTGTGTCCAGACAGTGATCACCTGGTTGCCGTCTGTACCTGTGTCCAGACAGCAATCAGATGCCGCCTGTACCTGTGTCCAGGCAGCAATTGATTGCCGTCTGTACCTGTGTCCAGACAGTGATCACCTGGTTGCCGTCTGTACCATGTCCAGACAGTGATCAGTTGCTGTCTGTACCTGTGTCCAGACAGTGATCACCCGGTCGCTGTCTGTATCTGTGTCCAGACAGCGCATGGTCAGTGTATGGTCAGGCTTGAGAGGTTAACCACAAACTGCGCCCTGGCAATGGGTTTATTCTCCCTGCATTGAGCCAGTCTGTTAGGGAGCTCCCCGGGTGTCAGTGGGAAAGCACAGGGAACCTGCTTTAATAAACTGTCCTGTGTCAGAGGCAGGGAAGGTGAGCTGTTTCAGTGGAGTGGATAGAATGACAGGAATCTGCACTGATCTGATTGGGCACGACATTGAAGAAGAGGATTGCTGTCTGAATACAAACTACTGCTATCAGAGGGAATCAAGTGGGACCTCACATTACTGTCGGTGAGTCACACACACTACTCTCCACCCATTATCCCTTCTTTCAACCATCTCCTGCACCCATCTTTCCTCCATTATTCTATTGATCAAAATTCCTGTGCTGTACCTGTCCTGGGAGTTTTTGATGGGGATGGTGTAGAGGGAGCTTTACTCTGTATCTAACCCCGTGCTGTAGCTGTCCTGGGAGTGTTTGATGGGGACGGTGTAGAGGGAGCTTTACTCTATATCTAACCCTGTGCTGTACCTGCCCTGGGAGTGTTTGATGGGGACGGTGTAGAGGGAGCTTTACTCTGTATCTAACCCCGTGCTGTACCTGTCCTGGGAGTGTGATGGGGACGGTGCAGAGGGAGCTTTACCCTGTATCTAACCCCGTGCTGTACCTGTCCTGGGAGTGTTTGATGGGGACGGTGTAGAGGGAGCTTTACTCTGTATCTAACCCTGTGCTGTACCTGTCCTGGGAGTGTTTGATGGGGACGGTGTAGAGGGAGCTTTACTCTGTATCTAACCCCGTGCTGTACCTGTCCTGGGAGTGTTTGATGGGGACAGTGTACAGGGAGCTTTACTCTGTATCTAACCCCGTGCTGTACCTGTCCTGAGAGTGTTTGATGGGGACGGTGTAGAGGGAGCTTTACTCTGTATCTAACCCCGTGCTGTACCTGTCCTGGGAGTGTTTGATGGGGAGAGTGTAGAGGGAGCTTTACTCTGTATCTAATCTCATATTGTATCTGCCCTGGGAGTGTTTGATGAGCTCAGTGTAGTGGGAGATTTAATCTGTATGTAACCCTGTGCAGTACTGCTCTGGGAGCCTCTTATGGGGATATGAAAGAGGGAACTTTACTCTGTATCTAATTGGTTGTTGTATCTGTCCTGGGAGTGTTTGATGGGGACAGTGTAGAGAACATAAGAACGAGGAGCAGGATTAGGTAATTCAGCCCCTCAAGTCTGCCCCGCCATTTAATACCATCATGGCTGATCTCATTTCGGCCTCAACTCCAATTTCCCGCCCTCTCCCCATAACCTTTCAACCTGTTACTAATTAAAAATCTGTCTATCTCCTCCTTAAATTTACTCAGTGTCCCAGCATCCACTGCACTCTGAGATAGTGAATTCCACAGATTCACCAACCCTTTGAGAAAACTAATTCCTCCTCATCTCTGATTTAAATCTACCGCCCCTTAGCCTAAAACTATGGCCTCTCGTTCTAGAATGCCCCACAAGGGGAAACATCCGCTCCACGTCTACTTTGTCCATCCCACTTTTGCATCTTATATACCTCAATTAGATCCCCTCTCATCCTTCTAAACTCTAGCGAGTATAGCCCTAAATTGCTCAATCTCTCCTCATAAGACAAGCCCCACATCTCTGGAATCAATCTAGTGAACCTCTTCTGAACCGCCTCCAATGCAACTACATCCTTCCTCAAGTAAGGGGACCAAAACTGTGCACAGTACTCCAGGTGCGGTCTCACCAATGCCTTGTACAGTTGCAATAACACATCCCCATTTTTATACTCTATTCCTTTAGGAATAAATGCAAACTTCCATTTGCCTTTCTGTACCTGCATACTAGCTTTCAGCAATTCATGCACGAGGACACCCAGATCCCTCTGCACTGAAGCATCCTGAAGTTTCTCTCCATTTAAATAATAAGTCGCCTTTTTATTCTTCCGACCAAAATGGATAACCTCACACTTACCCACGTTAAACTCCATCTGCTAAATTTTGGCCCATTCACCTAACCTGTCCATATCTATTTGTAAATTTCTTAGTTCTTCGTTGTAACTTACTTTCCCACCTATTTTGGTGTCATTTGCAAATTTATCTATAGTACCTTCTATCCCTGAATCCAAGTCATTAATATAGATTGTAAATAGTTGGGGCCCAAGGACCGAACCCTGTGGCACCCCACTAGTTACAGCTTGCCATCCAGAAAAAGACCCATTTATCCCGACTCTCTGCTTTCTGTTGGTTAGCCAATCCTCTATCCAAGCTAATATATTACCCCTAACTCCGTGTGATCTTATCTTGTGTATTAATCTTTTGTGCAGCACCTTATCAAAGACCTTCTGGAAGTCCAGATATACGACATCTACAGGATCCCCATGATCCACTTTGCTTGTCACATCTTCAAAGAACTCTACCAAATTAGTCAAACATGATTTGCTCTTCATAAAACCATGCTGACTCTGATGGATTGCATTTTCACTTTCCAAATGTCCCATTACTACTTCCTTAATAATGGATTCCAACAATTTCCCAATGACAGACGTTAAACTAACTGGTCTATAGTTTCCTGCTTTCTGCCTCCCCCCCTTTTTGTATAAGGGTGATATATATTAGCATTTTTCCAATCCACTGGAACCATTCCAGAATCCAGGGAATTTTGGAATTTTATAGCCAATGCATCCACTATCTCCGCTGCCACTTCCTTTAAGACCCTGGGATGTAGGCCATCAGGGAGCTTTACTCTGTATATAACCCTGTGCTGTACCTGTCCTGGGAGTGTTTGATGGGGACGGTGTAGAGGGAGCTTTACTCTGTATCTAACCCCGTGCTGTACCTGTCCTGGAAGTGTTTGATGGGGACAGTGTACAGGGAGCTTTACTCTGTATCTAACCCCGTGCTGTACCTGTCCTGGGAGTGTTTGATGGGGACAGTATAGAGGGAGCTTTACTCTGTATCTAACCCTGTGCTGTACCTGTCCTGGGAGTGTTTGATGGGGACAGTGTAGAGGGAGATTTACTCTGTATCTAACCCCGTGCTGTACCAGTCCTGGGAGTGTTTGATGGGGATGGTGTAGAGGGAGATTTACTCTGTATCTAACCCCGTGCTGTACCTGTCCTGGGAGTGTTTGATGGGGACAGTGTAGAGGGAGCTTTACTCTGTATCTAACCCCATGCTGTACCTGTCCTGGGAGTGTTTGATGGGGACAGTGTAGAGGGAGCTTTACTCTGTATCTAACCCCGTGCTGTACCTGTCCTGGGAGTGTTTGATGGGGACAGTGTACAGGGAGCTTTACTCTGTATCTAACCCCGTGCTGTGCCTGTCCTGGGAGTGTTTGATGGGGACGGTGTAGAGGGAGCTTTACTCTGTATCTAACCCCGTGCTGTACCTGTCCTGGGAGTGTTTGATGGGGACATAGTAGAGGGAGCTTTACTCTGTATCTAACCCCGTGTTGTACCTGTCGGAGTGTTTGATGGGGACAGTGGGAATAGTTTTAATTGCTGCAGTTTCCCAGCAGGTTCTGTGTGGTTGTGAATTTCTCTCCTGCATTGTTTCCAGAGGAATGTTTGGGATTGTCTGAGTCTGAATGGAAGTGTGATTATTCCTTTGCCGTCGGTATTAATGAGGACAGTGCTGTTCTGCTGTAGACGAAATTCGCAGTGGACAGAGTGGACAGAGTGGTCGGCGTGCACAGTGAGCTGCAGTGAGGGGGTGCAGCAGCGCCGGAGATTTTGTATTGGGAGAGGGAGATGTCACGGCCGTGAAACACTGCAGACACGATTTTGCGTGGACCAGGCATGTTGTGCGGGTGAGTAATGGGGCTGAGATTAACTGAGGATGGTGGGTGAGGGTTTACAGCACCAAGGAAATGGGTTGGTGAGAGGCCAGCTGTAACGGAGTGACCCATTGATCGGGGCTGTGTTTCGGGGCTGGCAGTCGGGCCTGTATATCTGGGCTGGTGGTCAGGGCTGCGTTTCTTGGCAGTCAGGCCTGCGTTTCGGGGCTGCGTTTCGGGGCTGCGTTTCGGGGCTGCGTTCCAAAGTGGTCTTATCTCTGTTCTATGTTCTAGTTAATGGTGGATGGAGTTTGTGGTCTTCCTGGACCTCCTGTTCAGTCACTTGTGCCACTGGCCAGCAGGAGAGACGCCGCAGCTGCTCAGAGCCCCCCCCTTCCTGTGGGGGTCAGTGTCCTGGACCTGAATTCGAAGTTCAATTCTGTGATACCAATCAGATCTGCCCCAGTGAGTATGAGCTTTCATCTGTCTCTCCTCTTTCTCTGACTCTCTCCCTCTCTTACTCTGTCTATCTCTTTCTCTCTGTCACTTCCTGTCTCTGTCCCTCTCTCTCTCTCTCTCGGCCTCCACATTCTTTCTGTCCACTGTGTCTCTCACCTGGTTGGGATTCTCCTGTGTCTTGTAGAGACGTCGGGCTCTGCGTCCTGTACAGACGTCGGGCTCTGCGTCCTGTACAGACGTCGGGCTCTGCGTCCTGTACAGGCGTCGGGCTCTGCGTCCTGTACAGGCGTCGGGCTCTGCGTCCTGTACAGGCGTCGGGCTCTGCGTCCTGTACAGGCGTCGGGCTCTGCGTCCTGTACAGGCGTCGGGCTCTGCGCCCTGTACAGGCGTCGGGCTCTGCGCCCTGTACAGGCGTCGGGCTCTGCGCCCTGTACAGGCGCCGGGCTCTGCGCCCTGTACAGGCGCCGGGCTCTGCGCCCTGTACAGGCGCCGGGCTCTGCGCCCTGTACAGGCGCCGGGCTCTGCGCCCTGTACAGGCGCCGGGCTCTGCGCCCTGTACAGGCGCCGGGCTCTGCGCCCTGTACAGGCGCCGGGCTCTGCGCCCTGTACAGGCGCCGGGCTCGGCGCCCTGTACAGGCGCCGGGCTCGGCGCCCTGTACAGGCGCCGGGCTCGGCGCCCTTTACAGGCGCCGGGCTCTGTGCCTGTATTTTGTACAGTATGTCTGTACAGATGCTGGGGAGAGTCTCCCTGTTTATCCTGCTGTTGTCTATTGAATTGCTCTGACCCACCCTTGTCTTTGACAGCACACGGGTCCTGGTCGTCCTGGGGAAATTGGGGTTCGTGTGGACAAAGTTGTCAAAGGGAAGAACCCAAATTTATTCCAGTTCGAAAGCGATCTCGAGTTTGCAGCAGCCCAGCACCCTCTCACTCTCCACCGGGGAAACCATGTCCTGGGTCCAATACAGAAACCGGCCCATGTGAATTCTTACCTTTCTGTCCTGGTGAGTAGCAGCAAATTTACTGATTAATTCTGGGAACAGACCACAGGCCCCACGGGGCAGGGACACCAGGGGAAGGGCCCACGGTGCAGGGGACACCAGGGGAAGGGCCCACGGTGCAGGGGACACCAGGGGAAGGGCCCACGGTGCAGGGGACACCAGGGGAAGGGCCCACGGTGCAGGGGACACCAGGGGAAGGGCCCACGGTGCAGGGGACACCAGGGTAAGGGCCCACGGTGCAGGGGACACCAGGGTAAGGGCCCACGGTGCAGGGGACACCAGGGGAAGGGCCCACGGTGCAGGGGACACCAGGGGAAGGGCCCACGGTGCAGGGGACACCAGGGGAAGGGCCCATGGTGCAGGGGACACCAGGGGAAGGGCCCACGGTGCAGGCTATGGGATTGTCTGTGTCAGTGAGACTGTGAGGATTCAGGACTGGGTTGCTATCTCTCATTTACCTTCACCTCTCTCTCTCTGTCTCTGTCTCTGTCTCTCCAGTTCCAGGGAACTGGGGACCCTGGTCTGAATTGTCAGCATGTTCCACATCGTGTGGTATTGGGAAAGCTCAGCTAAGGAGGGAATGTGACCATCCAGCCCCGAAGCACGGTGGTGCCAAGTGTCCTGGGAGTGGAATCAAGGACACTTTCTGCAACACAAAGATTCCTTGTCCAGGTGAGAAAGAGGATCTGGGGTAACAAGTTGGGTGGAGGGAGAGTGACACGTGACTGTCGGAGTGAGACAGACTGTCTGAAATAGTCAGTGAGACAAATCTCACTATAAACCCAGAGAGGGAGAGGAGTCCTTGATCCGGGTAATTCAGGGGGGAGGCCAGTGTCCCACCCAGTTTCCCATTAGAATGAGGATCCATTCAGCCCCTCTGGATTTGACCACAGACCCCAGAGGGTGAACGGACAGTGAGAGGCTCCTCCTGTGTGACAAGGGGCAGTTCATACACTGGAACTCCATCCTTACACAGATTGGCTGTATATCAGCCCGTGTTGGGGAACAGGATGGGCAGGGAGTCTGCAATGCCGGTGGGGGGGGGGGGGGTGTCTGCAATGTGGGGGTGTCTGCAGTCGGTGGGTGTCTGCAGTCGGTGGGTGTCTGCAGTCGGTGAGTGTCTGCAGTCGGTGGGTGTCTGCAATGGAGGGGTGTCTGCAATGGAGGGGTGTCTGCAATGGAGGGGTGTCTGCAATGGAGGGGTGTCTGCAATGGAGGGGTGTCTGCAATGGAGGGGTGTCTGCAATGGGGGTGGTGTCTGCACTGGGATGACTGCAGTGCTAGGGGATGGTTGGTAGGTTGCAGTCATGGGGATGTGATGCTTAAGTGTAGTTGACTTTGAGGGGTGACAGTGCAGGTCAGGTGGGATTTGCAGAGCTTGGGGGAGGGGTGGTTGCATTGCTCAGGGGTGTGGCATTGCTGGGCGGTTGTAGCACTGGGGGCTTGCAATACTGAGGTTGCTGCAGTGCTCAGAGGAGTGTTGCATTGCTGGTTGCTGCAGGGTTGAGTGCTGCTGCAGTGCTGGGGTGGGGTGTTGCATTGCTGGATGCTGCATGGTTGAGCGTTGCTGCAGTTCTGGGTCAGTGTGTTGCATTGCTGGATGCTGCATGGTTGAGCATTGCTACAATGCTGGGGCGGGGTTGGTGATGCGTTGCTGGATGCTGCATGGTGAGAATTGCTGCAGTGTTGGGTCAGTGTGTTGCATTGCTTGGATGGGGTGTTGCATTGCTGAATGCTGTATCGTTGAGCATTGCTGCAGTGCATGGGCTGGGAGTTGCATTGGGCACTGCATGGTTGAGCGTTGCTGCAGTGTTGGGATGGAGTGTTGCATTACTGGGTGTTGCATGGTTGAGTGTTGCTGCAGTGCTGGGTTTGTGTGTTGCATGGCTGGATTTTGCATGGTTGAGCATTGCTGCAGTGCTGGGGTGTTGCATTGCTGGATGCTGCATGGATGAGCATTGTTGCAGTGCTGGGGCGGTGTGTGGCTTGCTGGATGTTGCATGACTGGGCATTGCTGCAATGCTGGGGCGGGGTGTTGCATTGGATGCTGCATGGTTGAGTGTTGCTGCAGTGCTGGGGCGGGGTGTTGCATTGGATGCTGAATGGCTGAGCGTTGTTGCAGTGCTGGGGCGGGGTGTTGCATTGGATGCTGAATGGTTGAGTGTTGTTGCAGTGCTGGGGCGGGGTGTTGCATTGTTGGATGCTGCATGGCTGAGCGTTGCTGCAGTGCTGGGGTGTGGTGTTGCATTGCTGGATGCTGCATGGTTGAGTGTTGTTGCAGTGCTGGGGCGGGGTGTTGCATTGTTGGATGCTGCATGGCTGAGCGTTGCTGCAGTGCTGGGGTGTGGTGTTGCATTGCTGGATGCTGCATGGTTGAGTGTTGCTGCAGTGCTGGGGTGTGGTGTTGCATTGTTGGATGCTGCATGGCTGAGCGTTGCTGCAGTGCTGGGGTGTGGTGTTGCATTGCTGGATGCTGCATGGTTGAGTGTTGCTGCTGTGCTGGGGCGGGCTGTTGCATTGTTGGATGCTGCATGGTTGAGCATTGCTGCAGTGCTGGGGCGGGGTGTTGCATTGCTGGATGCTGCATGGTTGAGCATTGCTGCAGTGCTGGGGCGGGGTGTTGCATTGCTGGATGCTGCGTGGTTGAGTGTTGCTGCAATGCTGGGGTGTGGTGTTATATTGTTGGATGCTGCATGGTTGAGTGTTGCTGCAATGCTGGGGCGGGGTGTTGCATTGTTGGGTGCTGCATGGTTGAGTGTTGCTGCTGTGCTGGGGTGGGGTGTTGCATTGCTGAATGCTGCATGGTTGAGCGTTGCTGCAGTGCTGGGGTGGGGTGTTGCATTGCTGGGTGCTGCATGGTTGAGCGTTGCTGCAGTGCTGGGATGGGGTGTTGCATTGCTGGATGCTGCATGGTTGAGCATTGCTGCAGTGCTGGGGTGGGGTGTTGCATTGCTGGATGCTGCATGGTTGAGTGTTGCTGCAGTGCTGGGGTGGGGTGTTGCATTGCTGGATGCTGCATGGTTGAGCGTTGCTGCAGTGCTGGGGTGTGGTGTTGCATTGCTGGATGCTGCATAGTTGAGCGTTGCGGCAGTGCTGGGGTGGGGTGTTGCGTTGCTGGATGCTGCATGGTTGAGCGTTGCGGCAGTGCTGGGGTGTGGTGTTGCATTGCTGGATGCTGCATGGTTGTGTGTTGCTGCAGTGCTGGGGTGGGCTGTTGCATTGTTGGATATTTCCTCCATTCACTGGGATTTGCTGATCTCTCTTGATTTCTGTTTTTGTCCAGTTGATGGCATATGGACAGTTTGGTCCATGTGGAGTGAATGTGTACGGATAAACTGGACTATCTCGTGTCGGAAATACGTTGGACAACAGAACAGGGTCCGACGGTGTGTTGGTCGCGAACACGATGGGGAACCTTGCAGCGGGAAGACTGTCGAAATTCGCTCCTGTTATAACAATGACAACTGTGTGTGTAAGTACAAGTGTTAGACTGAGAAGATTCATCAGTGAAAGGAGTGGGAACTGGACTGTCTGTGTAACAGACTGACAGGAGTGTGTACTGGACTGTCTCTGTAACAGACTGACAGGAGTGGGTACTGGACTGTGTAACAGACTGACAGGAGTGGGTACTGGACTGTCTCTGTAACAGACTGACAGGAGTGGGTACTGGACTGTCTCTGTAACAGACTGACAGGAGTGGGTACTAGACTGTCTCTGTAACAGACTGACAGGAGTGGGTACTGGACTGTCTGTGTAACAGACTGACAGGAGTGTGTACTGAACTGTCTGTAACAGACTGACAGGAGTGTGTACTGGACTGTCTGTGTAACAGACTGACAGGAGTGGGTACTGGACTGTCTGTGTAACAGACTGACAGGAGTGTGTACTGTACTGTCTCTGTAACAGGCTGACAGGAGTGTGTACTGGACTGTCTGTGTAACAGACTGACAGGAGTGGGTACTGGACTGTCTGTGTAACAGACTGACAGGAGTGGGTACTGGACTGTGTAACAGACTGACAGGAGTGGGTACTGGACTGTCTCTGTAACAGACTGACAGGAGTAGGTACTGGACTGTCTGTGTAACAGACTGACAGGAGTGGGTACTGTACTGTCTGTGTAACAGACTGACAGGAGTGGGTACTGGACTGTCTGTGTAACAGACTGACAGGAGTGTGTACTGGACTGTCTGTGTAACAGACTGACAGGAGTGTGTACTGGACTGTCTGTGTAACAGACTGACAGGAGTGGATACTGGACTGTGTGTAACAGACTGACAGGAGTGGGTACTGGACTGTCTCTGTAACAGACTGACAGGAGTGGGTACTGGACTGTCTGTGTAACAGATTGACAGGAGTGGGTACTGGACTGTCTGTGTAACAGACCGACAGGAGTGGATACTGGACTGTCTGTGTAACAGACTGACAGGAGTGGGTACTGGACTGTCTGTGTAACACTGACAGGAGTGTGTACTGGACTGTCTGTTTGACAGACTGACAGGAGTGTCTACTGGACTGTCTGTGTAACAGACTGACAGGAGTGGGTACTGGACTGTCTGTGTAACAGACCGACAGGAGTGGATACTGGACTGTCTGTGTAACAGACTGACAGGAGTGGGTACTGGACTGTCTGTGTAACACTGACAGGAGTGTGTACTGGACTGTCTGTTTGACAGACTGACAGGAGTGTGTACTGGACTGTCTGTGTAACAGACTGACGGGAGTGGGTACTGGACTGTCTGTGTAACAGACTGATGGGAGTGGGTACTGGACTGTCTGTGTAACAGACTGACAGGAGTGGGTACTGGACTGTCTGTGTAACAGACTGACAGGAGTGGGTACTGGACTGTCTGTGTAACAGACTGACAGGAGTGTGTACTGGACTGTCTCTGTGACAGACTGACAGGAGTGTGTACTGGACTGTCTGTGTAACAGACTGACAGGAGTGGGTACTGGACTGTCTGTGTAACAGACTGACAGGAGTGGGTACTGGACTGTCTGTGTAACAGACTGACAGGAGTGGATACTGGACTGTCTGTGTAACAGACTGACAGGAGTGGGTACTGGACTGTCTGTGTAACAGACTGACAGGAGTGGGTACTGGACTGTCTGTGTAACAGACTGACAGGAGTGGATACTGGACTGTCTGTGTAACAGACTGACAGGAGTGTGTACTGGACTGTCTCTGTAACAGACTGACAGGAGTGGGTACTGGACTGTCTCTGTGACAGACTGACAGGAGTGGGTACTGGACTGTCTGTGTAACAGACTGACAGGAGTGGGTACTGGACTGTCTGTGTAACAGACTGACAGGAGTGGGTACTGGACTGTCTCTGTAACAGACTGACAGGAGTGGGTACTGGACTGTCTGTGTAACAGACTGACGGGAGTGGGTACTGGACTGTCTGTGTAACAGACTGACAGGAGTGTGTAGTGGACTGTCTCTGTAACAGACTGACAGGAGTGGGTACTGGACTGTCTGTGTAACAGACTGACAGGAGTGTGTACTGGACTGTCTGTGTAACAGACTGACAGGAGTGTGTACTGGACTGTCTGTGTAACAGACTGACAGGAGTGTGTACTGGACTGTGTGTAACAGACTGACAGGAGTGGGTACTGGACTGTCTGTGTAATAGACTGACAAGAGTGTGTACTGGACTGTCTCTCTAACAGACTGACAGGAGTGGGTACTGGACTGTCTGTGTAACAGACTGACAAGAGTGTGTACTGGACTGTCTCTGTAACAGACTGACAGGAGTGTGTACTGGACTGTCTGTGTAACAGACTGACGGGAGTGGGTACTGGACTGTCTGTGTAACAGACTGACGGGAGTGGGTACTGGACTGTCTGTGTAACAGACTGACAGGAGTGGGTACTGTACTGTCTGTGTAACAGACTGACAGGAGTGGGTACTGTACTGTCTGTGTAACACACTGACAGGAGTGTGTACTGGACTGTCTGTGTAACAGACTGACAGGAGTGTGTACTGGACTGTCTCTGTAACAGACTAACAGGAGTGGGTACTGGACTGTCTGTGTAACAGACTGACAGGAGTGTGTACTGGACTGTCTGTGTAACAGACTGACAGGAGTGGGTACTGGACTGTCTGTGCAACAGACTGACAGGAGTGGGTACTGGACTGTCTCTGTGACAGACTGACAGGAGTGTGTACTGGACTGTCTGTGTAACAGACTGACAGGAGTGGGTACTGGACTGTGTGTGTAACAGACTGACAGGAGTGGGTACTGGACTGTCTCTGTGACAGACTGACAGGAGTGTGTACTGGACTGTCTGTGTAACAGACTGACAGGAGTGGGTACTGGACTGTGTGTGTAACAGACTGACAGGAGTGGGTACTGGACTGTCTGTGTAACAGACTGACAGGAGTGGGTACTGGACTGTCTGTGTAACAGACTGACAGGAGTGTGTACTGGACTGTCTGTGTAACAGACTGACAGGAGTGGGTACTGGACTGTCTGTGTAACAGACTGACAGGAGTGGGTACTGGACTGTCTGTGTAACAGACTGACAGGAGTGGATACTGCACTGTCTGTGTAACAGACTGACAGGAGTGGGTACTGGACTGTCTGTGTAACAGACTGACAGGAGTGGGTACTGGACTGTCTCTGTAACAGACTGACAGGAGTGGGTACTGGACTGTCTGTGTAACAGACTGACAGGACTGTGTACTGGACTGTCTCTGTAACAGACTGACAGGAGTGTGTACTGGACTGTCTCTGTAACAGACTGACAGGAGTGTGTACTGGACTGTCTGTGTAACAGACTGACAGGAGTGGGTACTGTACTGTCTGTGTAACAGACTGACAGGAGTGGGTACTGGACTGTCTGTGTAACAGACTGACAGGAGTGGGTACTGGACTGTCTGTGTAACAGACCGACAGGAGTGGGTACTGGACTGTCTGTGTAACAGACTGACAGGAGTGGGTACTGGACTGTCTCTGTAACAGACTGACAAGAGTGGGTACTGGACTGTCTCTGTAACAGACTGACAAGAGTGGGTACTGGACTGTCTCTGTAACAGACTGACAAGAGTGGGTACTGGACTGTCTCTGTAACAGACTGACAGGAGTGGGTACTGTACTGTCTGTGTAACAGACTGACAGGAGTGGGTACTGGACTGTCTGTGTAACACACTGACAGGAGTGGGTACTGGACTGTCTCTGTAACAGACTGACAAGAGTGGGTACTGGACTGTCTGTGTAACAGGCTGACAGGAGTGGGTACTGGACTGTCTGTGTAACAGACTGACAGGAGTGGGTACTGGACTGTCTGTAACAGACTGACAGGAGTGGGTACTGGACTGTCTCTGTAACAGACTGACAGGAGTGGGTACTGGACTGTCTGTGTAACAGACTGACAGGAGTGGGTACTGGACTGTCTGTGTAACAGACTGACAGGAGTCGGTACCGGACTGTCTGTGTAACAGACTGACAGGAGTGGGTACTGGACTGTCTGTGTAACAGACTGACAGGAGTGGGTACTGGACTGTCTCTATAACAGACTGACAGGAGTGGGTACTGGACTGTCTGTGTAACAGACTGACAGGAGTGGGTACTGGACTGTCTGTGTAACAGACTGACAGGAGTGGGTACTGGACTGTCTGTGTAACAGACTGACAGGAGTGGGTACTGGACTGTCTCTGTAACAGACTGACAGGAGTGGGTACTGGACTGTCTGTGTAACAGACTGACAGGAGTGTGTACTGGACTGTCTGTGTAACTGACTGACAGGAGTGGATACTGGACTGTCTGTGTTACAGACTGACAGGAGTGGGTACTGGACTGTCTGTGTAACAGACTGACAGGAGTGGGTACTGTACTGTCTCTGTAACAGACTGACAGGAGTGGGTACTGGACTGTCTGTGTAATAGACTGACAGGAGTGTGTACTGGACTGTCTGTATTACAGACTGACAGGAGTGTGTACTGGACTGTCTGTGTAACAGACTGACAGGACTGTGTACTGGACTGTCTGTGTAACAGACTGACAGGAGTGGGTACTGGACTGTGTGTAACAGACTGACAGGAGTGGGTACTGGACTGTGTGTAACAGACTGACAGGAGTGGGTACTGGACTGTCTCTGTAACAGACTGACAGGAGTGGGTACTGTACTGTGTGTAACAGACTGACAGGAGTGTGTACTGGACTGTCTGTGTAACCGACTGACAGGAGTGGATACTGGACTGTCTGTGTAACAGACTGACAGGAGTGGGTACTGTACTGTCTGTGTAACAGACTGACAGGAGTGGGTCCTGGACTGTGTGTAACAGACTGACAGGAGTGGGCACTGGACTGTCTGTGTAACAGACTGACAGGAGTGGGTACTGGACTGTCTGTGTAACAGACTGACAGGCGTGGGTACTGGACTGTCTGTGTAACAGACTGACAGGAGTGGGTACTGGACTGTCTGTGTAACAGACTGACAGGAGTGGGTACTGGACTGTCTGTGTAACAGACTGACAGGAGTGTGTACTGGACTGTCTGTGTAACAGACTGACAGGAGTGGGTACTGTACTGTCTGTGTAACAGACTGACAGGAGTGTGTACTGGACTGTCTGTGTAACAGACTGACAGGAGTGGATACTGGACTGTGTGTAACAGACTGACAGGAGTGGGTACTGTACTGTCTGTGTAACAGACTGACAGGAGTGTGTACTGGACCCTGTGTAACAGACTGACAGGAGTAGGTACTGGACTGTCTGTGTAACAGACTGACAGGAGTGGGTACTGGACTGTCTGTGTGACAGACTGACAGGAGTGGGTACTTTACTGTCTGTGTAACAGACTGACAGGAATGGATACTGGACTGTCTGTGTGTAACAGACTGACAGGAGTGGGAACTGGACTGTCTGTGTAACAGACTGACAGGAGTGGGTACTGGACTGTCTGTTTAACAGACTGACAGGAGTGGATACTGCACTGTCTGTGTAACAGACTGACAGGAGTGTGTACTGTACTGTCTGTGTAACAGACTGACAGGAGTGTGTACTGTACTGTCTGTGTAACAGACTGACAGGAGTGGGTACTGTACTGTCTGTGTAACAGACTGACAGGAGTGGGTACTGGACTGTCTGTGGGACAGACTGACAGGAGTGGGTACTGGACTGTCTGTTTAACAGACTGACAGGAGTGGATACTGGACTGTCTGTGTAACAGACTGGCAGGAGTGGGTACTGGACTGTCTCTGTAACAGACTGACAGGAGTGTGTACTGGACTGTCTGTGTAACAGACTGACAGCAGTGGGTACTGGACTGTCTGTGTAACAGACTGACAGGAGTGGGTACTGGACTGTCTGTGCAACAGACTGACAGGAGTGGATACTGGACTGTGTGTAACAGACTGACAGGAGTGTGTACTGGACTGTCTGTTTAACAGACTGACAGGAGTGGGCACTGGACTCTCTGTGTAACAGACTTACTGGAGTGGATACTGGACTGTCTGTGTAACAGACTGACAGGAGTGTGTACTGGACTGTCTCTGTAACAGACTGACAGGAGTGGGTACTGGACTGTCTGTGTAACAGACTCTCAGGAGTGGGTACTGGACTGTCTTTGTAACAGACTGACAGGAGTGGGTACTGGACTGTCTGTGTAACAGACTGACAGGAGTGTGTACTGGACTGTCTGTAACAGACTGACAGGAGTGGGTACTGGACTGTCTGTGTAACAGACTGACAGGAGTGGGTACTGGACTGTCTGTGTAACAGACTGACAGGAGTGGGTACTGGACTGTCTGTGTAACAGACTGATAGGAGTGGGTACTGTACTGTCTGTGTAACAGACTGACAGGAGTGTGTACTGGACTGTCTGTGTAACAGACTGACAGGAGTGGGTACTGGACTGTCTGTGTAACAGACTGACAGGAGTGGGTACTGGACTGTCTTTGTTACAGACTGACAGGAGTGGGTACTGTACTGTCTCTGTAACAGACTGACAGGAGTGGGTACTGTACTGTCTGTGTAACAGACTGACAGGAGTGGGTACTGGACTGTCTGTGTAACAGACTGACAGGAGTGGGTACTGGACTGTCTGTTTGACAGACTGACAGGAGTGGGTACTGGACTGTCTGTGTAACAGACTGACAGGAATGGATACTGGACTGTCTGTGTGTAACAGACTGACAGGCGTGGGTACTGGACTGTCTGTGTAACAGACTGGCAGGAGTGTGTACTGGACTGTCTGTTTAACAGACTGACAGGAGTGGATACTGGACTGTCTGTGTAACAGACTGATAGGAGTGGGTACTGTACTGTCTGTGTAACAGACTGACTGGAGTGGGTACTGGACTGTCTGTGCAACAGACTGACAGGAGTGGATACTTGACTGTGTGTAACAGACTGACAGGAGTGGATACTGGACTGTCTCTGTAACAGACTGACAGGAGTGGGCACTGGACTGTCTGTGTAACAGACTGACAGGAGTGGATACTGGACTGTCTGTGTAACAGACTGACAGGAGTGGGTACTGGACTGTCTCTGTAACAGACTGACAGGAGTGGATATTGGACTGTCTGTGTAACAGACTGACAGGAGTGTGTACTGGACTGTCTCTGTAACAGACTGACAGGAGTGGGTACTGGACTGTCTGTGTAACAGACTGACAGGAGTGTGTACTGGACTGTCTGTGTAACAGACTGACAGGAGTGGGTACTGGACTGTCTGTGTAACAGACTGACAGAAGTGGGTACTGGACTGTCTGTGTAACAGACTGACTGGAGCGGGTACTGGACTGTCTGTGTAACAGACTGACAGGAGTGGGTACTGGACTGTCTGTGTAACAGACTGACAGGAGTGGGTACTGGACTGTCTGCGTAACAGACTGACAGGAGTGTGTACTGGACTGTGTGTAACAGACTGACAGGAATGGATACTGAACTGTCTCTGTAACAGACTGACAGGAGTGGATACTGGACTGTGTGTTACAGACTGACAGGAGTGTGTACTGGACTGTCTGTGTAACAGACTGACAGTAGTGGGTACTGGACTGTCTGTGTAATAGACTGACAGGAGTGTGTACTGGACTGTGTGTAACAGACTGACAGGAGTGGATACTGGACCTTCTGTGCAACAGACTGACAGGAGTGGGTACTGGACTGTGTGTAACAGACTGACAGGAGTGGGTACTGGACTGTCTGTGTAACAGACTGACAGGAGTGGGTACTGGACTGTCTGTGTAACAGACTGACTGGAGTGGGTACTGGACTGTCTGCGTAACAGACTGACAGGAGTGGGTACTGGACTGTCTGTGTAACAGACTGACAAGTGTGTGTACTGGACTGTCTCTGTAACAGACTGACACGAGTGGGTACTGGACTGTCTCTGTAACAGACAGACGGGAGTGTGTACTGTACTGTGTGTAACAGACTGACAGGAGCGGGTGCTGGACTGTCTCTGTAACAGACGGACGGGAGTGTGTACTGGACTGTCTGTAACAGACTGACAGGAGTGGGTACTGGACTGTCTCTGTAACAGACGGACGGGAGTGGGTACTGGACTGTCTCTGTAACAGACCGACGGGAGTGTGTACTGGACTGTCTCTGTAACAGACGGATGGGAGTGTGTACTGTACTGTCTGTGTAACAGACGGACGGGAGTGGGTACTGGACTGTCTCTGTAACAGACGGACGCGTGTGTGTACTGGACTCTCTCTGTAACAGACGGATGGGTGCGTGTACTGGACTGTCTCTGTAACAGACGGACGGGAGCGTGTACTGTACTGTCTGTGTAACAGACGGACGGGAGTGTGTACTGTACTGTCTGTGTAACAGACGGACGGGAGTGTGTACTGTACTGTCCATATTTTTTACCACTCCTTTTTGGCTGTGCGCATCACCAGGTATCCACGATGGGCCAGACTGTAGGATGTGTTGCTGGTGTGCCAGGGCAGCGGAGGTGAGGAGCGATTGTGAATGGACAGGGAGATGATGATTAATCTTTCTGAAATAATTCTCTGCACCAACAGATGGCAAAGGGATTTGGTCAGAGTGGGATTCCTGGAGCCTGTGTTATCCTCCCTGTGGCGACCAGAGCACCCGAAGGCGGACTCGAACCTGTCAACCGATATATCCTGACTACCCGTGAGACTTGGACTCTATCCTCAATCTCAGTTTCACCACTTTCCAGGGGATTTAGCATGGTCCCACAGTGCAGGGACACCAGGGGAAGGGCCCACGGTGCAGGGGACACCAGGGTAAGGGCCCACGGTGCAGGGGCCAGGAGGGGAAGGGCCCACGGTGCAGGGGCCAGGAGGGGAAGGGCCCACGGTGCAGGGGACACCAGGGGAAGGGCCCACGGTGCAGGGGACACCAGGGGAAGGGCCCACGGTGCAGGGGACACCAGGGGAAGGGCCCAGGGTGCAGGGGACACCAGGGGAAGGTCCCAGGGTGCAGGGGACACCAGGGGAAGGTCCCAGGGTGCAGGGGACACCAGGGGAAGGTCCCAGGGTGCAGGGGACACCAGGGGAAGGTCCCAGGGTGCAGGGGACACCGGGGGAAGGTCCCAGGGTGCAGGGGACACCGGGGGAAGGTCCCAGGGTGCAGGGGACACCGGGGGAAGGTCCCAGGGTGCAGGGGACACCGGGGGAAGGTCCCAGGGTGCAGGGGACACCGGGGGAAGGTCCCAGGGTGCAGGGGACACCGGGGGAAGGTCCCAGGGTGCAGGGGACACCGGGGGAAGGTCCCAGGGTGCAGGGGACACCGGGGGAAGTTCCCAGGGTGCAGGGGACACCGGGGGAAGGTCCCAGGGTGCAGGGGACACCGGGGGAAGGTCCCAGGGTGCAGGGGACACCAGGGGAAGGGCCCAGGGTGCAGGGACACTCGGGGTATTTAGGGTTGGTATGTTGGGTAGAGGGCCCTGGTTCACGGGGTATTGAGGGAGACATTTTATTTGCTCTGGGTGGTGTGGGTTATGATCTGAGTCACTGATCTCCCTGACAATCATCTTCTTTCCAGAAAGGAGAGGGGGGTCCAGAAAAAGGTTGAGATTTTTTTCTGGGGGAATCCCATTTACGAATGTGACGAGCTACAGGGCGAGTCGGATGAACGTCTGCCCTGCCAGAATGTTCCGGACTGCGCTTGAGAGGTGAGTGACATCATCAGATCAGGGGAAGGGTCGGAGCACCCCAAATCCCCCATATCACCCCCATATCACCCCCATAGCCACTTCCATGTGCTCACACTGACTCTCACTGGGGTATGGGTCCCACACACACACACACACACTGACTCTCACTGGGGTACAGGTCCCACACACACTGACTCTCACTGGGGTACGGGTCCCACACACACTGACTCTCACTGGGGTACGGGTCCCACACACACTGACTCTCACTGGGGTACGGGTCCCACACACACTGACTCTCACTGGGGTACGGGTCCACACACACACTGACTCTCACTGGGGCACGGGTCCCACACACACTGACTCTCACTGGGGTACGGGTCCCACACACACTGACTCTCACTGGGGTACGGGTCCCACACACACACTGACTCTCACTGGGGTACGGGTCCCACACACACTGACTCTCACTGGGGTACGGGTCACACACACACACTGACTCTCACTGGGGTACGGGTCACACACACACACTGACTCTCACTGGGGTACGGGTCCCACACACACACTGACTCTCACTGGGGTACGGGTCACACACACACTGACTCTCACTGGGGCACGGGTCCCACACACACACTGACTCTCACTGGGGTACGGGTCCCACACACACACTGACACTCACTGGGGTACGGGTCCCACACACACACTGACTCTCACTGGGGTACGGGTCCCACACACACACTGACTCTCACTGGGGTACGGGTCCCACACACACACTGACTCTCACTGGGGTACGGGTCCCACACACACACTGACTCTCACTGGGGTACGGGTCCCACACACACACTGACTCTCACTGGGGTACGGGTCACACACACACTGACTCTCACTGGGGTACGGGTCACACACACACTGACTCTCACTGGGGTACGGTCCCACACACACACTGACTCTCACTGGGGTACGGGTCCCATACACACACTGACTGGGGTACGGGTCCCACACACACACTGACTCTCACTGGGGTACGGGTCCCACACACACACTGACTGGGGTACGGGTCCCACATACACACTGATTGGGGTGCGGTTTTGAATGGTGAGGTGAGTGTTTAGTTGGTTGAGGGAGGATGGGGCTGTGTTTGGAGGGTGATGGATTTGTTCAGAGGATGAGTTGAGCTGATTTGTCATTAATGATGTTTTTGTCCTTCACAGGAAGCTCCTGTTCATGAAGACTGGACATTGGAAATTGGCATCTACCTGTCAGAACTGATCTGTATAATTGCTGAGTGTTGGTCCTCACTCTCGGACTGATCTTGTGGTGATCCACCTCTGTCGGAGTCTCTCTGTCTCCCTCCCTCTCTCTCTCCATCTCCCTCCCTCTCTCTCCCTCGCACTCTCTCACTTCCTCTCCCTTTCTTCATCCCTCTCTCCCAACCTCTCAATCTCCCTCCCTCACTCTTGCTCTCTCACCCTCAGTCCATCTCTCTTTCTCCCTCTCCCTCTCCCTCCATCCCTCTCTCTCTCTCAATGTCTCTCTCTCTCTCTCTCTCTCCATCTGTCCCCCTCCCTCTCCCTTCTTCCCTCCCGCTCTCCCTCACTCTCTCTCTCCCTCCCCCTCCCTCCCTTTCTTTCTCTCCCTCCATCTCTCTCTCTCCACCTCTGTCTCCCACTCTCTCTGTCTCTATCTCTCCCTCTCTGTTTCCCTCTCCTCTTTCTCTGTCTCCCTTTCTCTCTTTGTTTCCCTCACTGTCTGTCTTTCTCCCTCTCTCTGTCTCCCTCGCTCTCTGTCTCCCTCTCTCTCTCCCTGTTTTCCTCCTCCTCTCTTTGTCTCCCTTTCTCTCTGTCTCTCCCCCTCTGTCTCCTTCTCTCTCCCTCTCTCACTCTGTCTCCACCCCCCCCTCTCTCTCTGTCTCTCTCTCTGTCTCTTGCTGCCTGTCTCTCTGTATCTCTGTCTGTCTGTCTCTTTCTCTGTCTCTCTAATTGCTGATTGTTGAGAATGTCACAGTAAAACTACCTTTGCATTACCTCAGTGTCTCTTTGTCAGGTCCCTGAAAATAAACCAAGATTTGACACAGTGACAGAGGCACCGACTGTCTCACTGAGCTGCCTGCTGCACTCTATTGTAACGCCCTGACTTCATATACCCCCCGCACCCTCATATGCCCCCCGCACCCTCATATGCCCCCCGCACCCTCATATGCCCCCCGCACCCTCATATGCCCCCCGCACCCTCATATGCCCCCCGCACCCTCATATGCCCCCCGCACCCTCATATGCCCCCCGCACCCTCATATGCCCCCCGCACCCTCATATGCCCCCCGCACCCTCATATGCCCCCCGCACCCTCATATGCCCCCCGCACCCTCATATGCCCCCCGCACCCTCATATGCCCCCCGCACCCTCATATGCCCCCCGCACCCTCATATGCCCCCCGCACCCTCATATGCCCCCCGCACCCTCATATGCCCCCCGCACCCTCATATGCCCCCCGCACCCTCATATGCCCCCCGCACCCTCATATGCCCCCCGCACCCTCATATGCCCCCCGCACCCTCATATGCCCCCCGCACCCTCATATGCCCCCCGCACCCTCATATGCCCCCCGCACCCTCATATGCCCCCCGCACCCTCTCATGCCCCCCGCACCCTCTCATGCCCCCCGCACCCTCTCATGCCCCCCGCACCCTCTCATGCCCCCTGTACCCACATATACCCTCCGTACTCACATAAAACCCCATACCGTCCTATACCCCCACACCCTCATATACGCCCAGTACCCTCATATCCCTGTACTTTCATATACCCTCGTAACCTTATATACCCCTGCATCATTATGCACTCCCGTGCCCCCATATACTCCACTTACCCACGTATATCGCCATATACCCCCTTACCCACATATATCCCTGTACCCTCATATGTCCCTATACCCACATAAACCCCCGTACCGTCATATACCCCCATACCCTCATATACCCCTGTACCATTATGAACCCCCATGCATTCATATACCCTGCTTACCCACCCCCTTACCCACAAATACCGCCACACCCTCATATAACCCTCATACTCACATATGCCACTCAGTACGCTCATATAACCCCCATACCTCGCATTGTGGGCCCTTCCCCTGGTGTGCCCTGCACCGTGGGCCCTTCCCCTGGTGTCCCCTGCACCGTGGGCCCTTCCCCTGGTGTCCCCTGCACCGTGGGCCCTTCCCCTGGTGTCCCCTGCACCGTGGGCCCTTCCCCTGGTGTCCCCTGCACCGTGGGCCCTTCCCCTGGTGTCCCCTGCACCGTGGGCCCTTCCCCTGGTGTCCCCTGCACCGTGGGCCCTTCCCCTGGTGTCCCCTGCGCCGTGGGCCCTTCCCCTGGTGTCCCCTGCACCGTGGGCCCTTCCCCTGGTGTCCCTTGCGCCGTGGGCCCTTCCCCTGGTGTCCCTTGCGCCATGGGCCCTTCTCCTGGTGTCCCCTGCGCCGTGGGCCCTTCCCCTGGTGTCCCCTGCGCCGTGGGCCCTTCCCCTGGTGTCCCCTGCGCCGTGGGCCCTTCCCCTGGTGTCCCCTGCGCCGTGGGCCCTTCCCCTGGTGTCCCCTGCGCCGTGGGCCCTTCCCCTGGTGTCCCCTGCGCCGTGGGCCCTTCCCCTGGTGTCCCCTGCACCGTGGGCCCTTCCCCTGGTGTCCCTTGCACCGTGGGCCCTCGGCTGAATTGCTGAGAAGATTTGGAACTGACTCTGTTCCGTTCTGTTTGTTTGGTAACATTTATTGAAGAGTTGTGGAAATGTGGGAGCTTTCTCTCGGTTGTATTTGATACAAGCTGTGATTGCAGACTGTGGAGGTGCCGTGTTCAATCAGGAGAAGGTGATGGATGGAAATGAATGCTCACTCTCTGTTTGCATTTGGGGAGCTGTCATTGGCCCAGAAGGCGCAGGGACTGGAGAATGAAGAATACCCGTGTTCTGTGCTGGAGGCACATCTTAGCGGTTACTGTGCCGAGGGAGGGGACGCTGCACCCATCGGAGACGTTTCCTGCTGCATTCGGACACCTGTATCCATAGTGATGAAATCTCTCTGTAAAATGCCCCAACACGACAACATTCTGCAGGGAAATGGAGCGTCCAGTCTGAGTCAGACCAAGGTTGTAAGGATAAGCCCAGTTATTACAGACCAGTCAGTTTAACTCCAGTGGTGGGCAAGATTCGAGAAACAAATATTCGGGATAGAATTCGTAGCCACATGGAAAAATATGGGTTGATAAGGAAGAACCAGCCTGGGTTTCTAAAGGGGAGATCGTGTTTAACTAACTTGCTGGAGCTTTTTGAAGAGGTAACAGGAAAGGTCGATGAGGGTAACGCTGTTGATGTGGTGGACATGGACTTCCAGAAGGCATTTGACACAGTGCCACACAACAGACTTGTGAGAAAAGTTATTGCTTATGGAATAAAAGGGACAGTAACAACGTGGATACAAAATAGACTGAAAAATAGGAAGCAGAGAGTAATGGTCAATGGATATTTTTCGGGCTGGAGGAAGGTTTGGGGTGGAGTTCCCCAGGGGTCAGTATTGGGACCCTTGCTTTTCCTGATATATTAATGATCTAGATCTTGGTGTGCAGGGGACAATTTCAAAGTTTGTGAACAATACAAAACTTGGAAGCATTGTAAACTGTGAGGAGGACGGTGTGGAACTTCAAAATGACATAGACAAGTTGGTGGAGTGGGCAGATAGGTGGCAGATGGAGTTCAGTGCGGAGAAGTGTGAGGTGATGCATTTTGGTAGGGAGAAAATGGAGAGACAATATTAAATAAGGGGTACAACTCTAAAGGGGGTACAGGAGCAGAGAGACCTGGGTGTATATGTGCAGAGATCATTGAAGGTGGCAGGACAGGTGGAGAGAGCAGTTAATAAAGCAGATAGTATCCTGGGCTTTATCAATAGGGGTGTAGAGTACAAGAGCAGGGAGGTTATGCTGAATTTATATAAGACACTCGGTTAGACCTCAGCTGGAGTATTGTGCACAGCTCTGGGCACCACATTATAGGAAGGATGTGAACACGTTGGAGAGAGTGCAGAAGAGGTTTACAAGAATGGTTCCAGGGATGAGAAACTTCAGCTATGAGGATAGATTGGAGAGGTTGGGACTGTTCTCCTTGGAGAGGAGAAGGCTGGGAGGAGATTTGATAGAGATGTTCAAAACCGTGAGGGGGCTGGACAGAGTAGATCGGGAGAAGCTGTTCCCACTCGTAAAAGGATCGAGAACCAGAGGGGCACAGATTGAAAGTGATTTGCAAAAGAAGCAAGTGTGACGTGAGAAATAAACTTTTTCACACAGCGAGTGGTTTGGGGTCTGGAACGCACGGCCTGGAAGTGTGGGGGAGGCAGGTTCAATCGAGGCTTTCGAGAGGGCAATTGGATGGTTATTTGAATAGAAACAATGTGCAGGGGTACGGGGAACAGGCAGGGCAATGGCACTAGGTCATAATGCTCATTCGGGAGAGCCGCTGCAGAGACGATGGGCCGAATGATCTTCTGCAACGCAACATTCTGTGATTTTGTGATGGATCAGAAGGAATATTAAAGAGATTGCAGGGGAGAGACTGCAAGAGAACACGTCAATCTCACTCCAGTGCTCTGGGACACTAATTCCCCTCACTGCATCCATAGGCAGCTTTACTCTGTATCTAACCCCGTGCTGTACCTGTCCTGGGAGCGTTTGATGGGGACGGTGTAGAGGGAGCTTTACTCTGTATCTAACCCCGTGCTGTACCTGTCCTGGGAGCGTTTGATGGGGACGGTGTAGAGGGAGCTTTACTCTGTATCTAACCCCGTGCTGTACCTGTCCTGGGAGTGTTTGATGGGGACGGTGTAGAGGGAGCTTTACTCTGTATCTAACCCCGTGCTGTACCTGTCCTGGGAGTGTTTGATGGGGACGGTGTAGAGGGAGCTTTAAGCTGTCTCTCACACTAATACTGGGATCCTACGTTCCCTCAGTTCAATGAGTTAACAGGAATGATGATAGAACGTGTTTATAAAGGGCCGTGGTGTGTGGAGGTGAGTCAATGCGATGCATGTGTAATGAATGGAGAGCGAGGGTCAGTCATACAGTGCCTGTCTGTGTGCGTCTGTTACAGCTGTTTCCTCATCACAGTCTATACTGAGCTCTGCAATCTGCTCCAGGGATGAATCTGAGAGTTCAGTCTGTTGGGGTTGTGATTGGATCACATCCCTGTCATTGATAATTGCTTGTCGAATGCAGGACACCCACTGTTGCTTGTTGAAGGTGTCGTTAGCCTGGAGGGTGTGTGACTGTCCTCGCGATCTGTCCCTGAAGCTCACACGAAATATGTTCTTCGCTGTGGATGGAGTTGAAACAAACAGAGTCGTCAAAAATTCCCCCAGTGTCTCACTATACCCATCGCCCTCTACCCATCGCCCTCTACCCATCGCCCTCTACCCATCGCCCTCTACCCATCGCCCTCTACCCATCGCCCTCTACCCATCGCCCTCTACCCATCGCCCGCTACCCATCGCCCTCTACCCATCGCCCGCTACCCATCGCCCTCTCCCCATATCTTCACCCTATACCCGTCACCCTATACCCGTCACCCTATACACCTCTCCCTATACACCTCTCCCTATACACCTCTCCCTATACACCTCTCCCTATACACCTCTCCCCATATCTTCACCCTTTACCAATCACCCTTTACCCATCACCCTATACACCTCTCCCCATATCTTCACACTAGACCCATCACCCTCTACCCATCACCCTATACACCTCTCCCTATACAACTCTCCCCATATCTTCACCCTTTACCCATCACCCTCTACCCATCACCATAAACCCATCACCCTATACACCTCTCCCTATACAACTCTCCCCATATCTTCACCCTTTACCCATCACCCTCTACCCATCACCATAAACCCATCACCCTATACACCTCTCCCCATATCTTCACTCTATACCCATCACCTTATATACCTCTCCCCATATCTTCACTTATACGCATCACCCTATACACCTCTCCCCATATCTTCACCCTATACCCATCATCCTATACATCTCCCCATATCTTCACCCTCTACCCATCACCCTTTACCCATCACCCTATACAACTCTCCCCATATCTTCACCCTTTACCCATCACCCTCTACCCATCGCCATAAACCCATCACCCTATACACCTCTCCCCATATCTTCACCCTATACCCATCACCCTCTACCCATCACCCTATACACCTCTCCCCATATCTTCACCCTATACCTATCACCCTATACACCTCTCCCCATATCTTCACCCTATACCCATCACCCTATACATCTCTCCCCATATCTTCACCCTTTACCCATCACCCTTTACCCATCACCCTATACACCTCTCCCCATACCCATCCCTCTATACCCTCTCTCCCTATACCCATCCCTCTATACCCTCTCTCCCTGTACTCCTTTCCCTATACCTCTCTCCCTATACCCCTCTCCCTATATTTGTAACCCTATACCCCACTCCCTATATCCCCCTCCCTATAGCCTCTCTCCCTATACTCTGCTCCCTATTCCCTTACCCTACACCCCTCTCCCTATACCATCACCCTGTATCCCTCTCCCTATATCCCTCTCCCTATACCAGAGCCCTATACCACTCTCCCTATACCCTTCTCCCTATACCTGTCACCCTATACCCCTCTCTCTATACCATCTCTCCCTATATCCCTCCCACTATACCCTTATCCCTATACACCTCACCCCATATCCCTCATCCTATACCTGTCACCCTATACCCCTCACCCTATGCCCCTCTCCCTATACCTGTCACTCTATACCCCTCACACTACATCACCCTATATATATCATCCTATATCCCTCATCCTATAAAATCTCCCAAGACCCCATCCCTAGATCCTCTCCTTATACTGCTCTCCTTATACCCCTCTCCCAATACACCGCTCCCTATACCCTTCTCACTATACCCTCACCCTATACCCTCTCCTTACACCCTCTCTCTATATCCCTCTTGCTATACACCTCTCATTATACCCTCTCCATATGCCATCTTCCTACACCCTCCCCTATACACCTTTTCCTATACACCTCCCTATACCTCGCTCCCTATGCCATCTCGCTGTACACCTCTCACAATCTCTCCCTCTGCCCTTTGCTGAACTTACCTTTCTCTCTACCCACTCCCTGTATCACCATATCTCCATTTCTTCTCCCTCCTTCCCTCTCTCTCTCCCTCTTTATAAACCCTCTCTCTTTCCTTTACCCTTCCCTCCTTCACTCTCTCATTCTCTCCCCACTATAAACCCTTTCCCTCTCCCTTTCTTCTCCCTCTTTCCCTCTCTCACTCTCCCTCTATAAACCCTCTCCCTCTCTCCATTTCTCTTCCGCTCTCTCACTCTCTCCCCCTCTATACACCCTCTCTCTCACTCCCTTTCTCCTCCCCTCCATCCCGCTACCCTCTCTCCTGCCACAACCCACAACCTCATTACCTCTCTCATTGCTGTTGATGAAGGCTCCCCGGATGGAGCCCCCGACTCGAGTCTCTCCGTCCGGGAGATCCTCCAGGACCAGCTGGTGGACCGGGATGGGCTTGCGGTAAACCTGGAAAAACAGCAGCTCATTGCGGCTCACGGGCCGGGTGACCACCAGGGCTTGTTCGAATAGGAACACCCGAAGTTTCTGCAGCAGGAGAAGTCAGTGTTAGAGACGGAGGGCACAGAGGAGGGCAAGGGGGGAAGAGAGGCAGGCAAAAAAGGGGACAGTATAGGGCAATGAAGTGAATAAGGAAGAGAGAGGGATAGAAGGGAGATAGAGAGGCGTGGGGTAAAATAAGGTGAATGGGCTGGATAGAGGAAACAGGGTTGGGTATTGGGGTTAGGATTGTATTTGGGTTTTGGGTTGTGTCGGGGGCTGGTGTGTGTGTCGGGGGCTGGTGTGTGTGTCGGGGGCTGGTGTGTGTGTCGGGGGCTGGTGTGTGTGTCGGGGGCTGGTGTGTGTGTCGGGGGCTGGTGTGTGTGTCGGGGGCTGGTGTGTGTGTCGGGGGCTGGTGGTTGTGTCGGGGGCTGGTGGTTGTGTCGGGGGCTGGTGGTTGTGTCGGGGGCTGGTGGTTGTGTCGGGGGCTGGTGTTTGTGTCGGGGGCTGGTGTTTGTGTCGGGGGCTGGTGTTTGTGTCGGGGGCTGGTGGTTGTGTCGGGGGCTGGTGTTTGTGTCGGGGGCTGGTGTTTTGTTGGGGGAGTTTGGGGGTGAGTTATGGTTTGAGTTTAGGATTTGTTTTGGGCTGGGGATAGGGTTTGGTTTGAGTTTGGGTGTAGTGTGTGTGTTGGGGGTTGGTGTTTTGTTCGGGAGTTTGGGTGTTTTGTTTGTTATAGTTTGAGTTTAGGATTTGTTTTGGGCTGGGGATAGGGTTTGGTTTGAGGTTGGGTGTAGTGTTTGTGTTGGTGTTTGGTGTTTGAGTTTGGGTGTAGTGTGTGTGTTGGTGTTTGGTGTTTGAGTTTGGGTGTAGTGTTTGTGTTGGTGTTTGGTGTTTGAGTTTGGGTGTAGTGTTGGGGTTAGGGTTTGGTTTGAGTTTGGGTGTAGTGTTTGTGTTGGTGTTTGGTGTTTGAGTTTGGGTGTAGTGTTGGGGTTAGGGTTTGGTTTGAGTTTGGGTGTAGTGTTTGTGTTTGGTGTTTGAGTTTGGGTGTAGTGTTGGGGTTAGGGTTTGGATTGAGTTTGGGTGTAGTGTTGGGGTTAGGGTTTGGTTTGAGTTTGGGTGTAGTGTTTGTGTTGGTGTTTGAATTTGGGTGTAGTGTTGGGGTTAGGGTTTGGTTTGAGGTTGGGTGTAGTGTTTGTGTTTGGTGTTTGAGTTTGGGTGTAGTGTTTGTGTTGGTGTTTGGTGTTTGAGTTTGGGTGTAGTGTGTGTGTTGGTGTTTGAGTTTGGGTGTAGTGTTTGTGTTGGGGTTTAGTGTTTGAGTTTGGGTGTAGTGTGTGTGTTGGGGTTAGGGTTTGGTTTGAGTTTGGGTGTAGTGTTTGTGTTGGGGTTGTTATTGGTGTTTGAGATTTGGATTTGAACTTGGTGAATGATATTCAGCCGCTATGTCTCACCGCTCCCTTGTTGTTTTTCAATTCACCATGACAGCAAAGGACCCTCGAGCATTCAATTAATGGCTGCATCTGGGAGTCGTCCAGGTAAGTGAGCCGTTTGCGGTAATACTGACACTCAGACTCCCCAGTCCTCATATTAATATTGGCCACAATGCCCTGGATCATCTCAACCTGAAAGAAAAATATTACTCAGGTTGGTTTCAAAATACAATCCTCTCCCACACCCTGACCTTTCACCCTATGACCTCTCACCTTCCAACCTCTTGCCCCAACCTCTCACCCTAACTCTCAACCCAACCGCTCACCCCCAACCTCTCACTGCCTGACCTCTAACCCTCTGAGCTGCTCCTCTTCTCATCCCTATCCTCTGTGCCCTTTCACCCCTGACCTCCTTGTCCTGACCCCTGTGCCCCCATGTCATTTGATGCCTCCACTCCTTGTCCCCCAAACCCGTGTCCCCTCACATCTTGATCTCTTCCACCTTTCCATCCCCCTCACTTCCTCACACTTCCCTTCCCGCTTCCACCTCATCCCCTCATCCCCCCTTCCCTCTCATCCCCTTCTCATCTCCCCTCTCCATACCCACCCTTCCCCTCCCATTCCTCCGTCCCTCCCCCGCCCCCTGCCCATTTGCCTTCCCCTCCCCATCCCCCCTCCCCATTCCCCCTCCCCATCCCCCTCCCTGCCTCCAATGCCCCTCCTATTCCCCCCTTCCTCCCGTCTCTCGCATCCTCCCTCCCGCCATTCCCTCGCCCCATTCCCTCACCCTCCCTTTTCACCTTCCTGCCCTCCCCTTCTCTCCTCCTTGCCTCCTCTTCCCATCCTCTCCCCTCCCTCACCCTCACCTTGCACCAGCTTCCACCCCTCACTCTCCCTCTCCCCCCCCTTCACCTGCTCACTTCCCTCCTCTTATGACTACTTTGCCCACACAAAATGCTTCACCAGCAAGGACTCAGAACATTCCGGAAGAGTTTGTCTTTAAAAGACACTGCTCCTTGCATGGTTAATGCAGGATTCTGACTGCTATTCTTGGAAAAAGCATCCTTTTACAAGAAATGGTCATGAGGCAGTCGTTTAAAAAACCCTCAACCTCTAGAATTGGGTGGACTGTGTACAAAGGAGAAGAGTGTGGTTTAAAAGTGGGTCTTGGTTTTGCTTTGGGAGGAGAAGGACCAATTGCTTGAGAAGGAAGACAGCAGCCTTTTGAAGTCCAGATCCAGTCCACAGCAGCAAGTAAATAGAAAGTGCCCTACAACTTGGAATAGAGCGACCCCGAGTATTCCGTTCTGGAATAGAGCGACCCCGAGTATTCCGTTCTGGAATAGAGCAACCCCGAGTATTCCGTTCTGGAATAGAGCAACCCCGAGTATTCCGTTCTGGAATAGAGTAACCCCGAGTATTCCGTTCTGGAATAGAGCGCCCCCGAGTATTCCGTTCTGGAATAGAGCGCCCCCGAGTATTCCGTTCTGGAATAGAGCGCCCCCGAGTATTCCGTTCTGGAATAGAGCGCCCCCGAGTATTCCGTTCTGGAATAGAGCGCCCCCGAGTATTCCGTTCTGGAATAGAGCGCCCCCGAGTATTCCGTTCTGGAATAGAGCGCCCCCGAGTATTCCGTTCTGGAATAGAGTAACCCCGAGTATTCCGTTCTGGAGTAGAGCGCCCCCGAGTATTCCGTTCTGGAATAGAGTAGCCCCGAGTATTCCGTTCTGGAATAGAGTAGCCCCGAGTATTCCGTTCTGGAATAGAGTAGCCCCGAGTATTCCGTTCTGGAATAGAGTAGCCCCGAGTATTCCGTTCTGGAATAGAGTAACCCCGAGTATTCCGTTCTGGAATAGAGCGCCCCCGAGTATTCCGTTCTGGAATAGAGCACCCCGAGTATTCCGTTCTGGAATAGAGTAGCCCCGAGTATTCCGTTCTGGAATAGAGCGCCCCCGAGTATTCCGTTCTGGAATAGAGCAACCCCGAGTATTCCGTTCTGGAATAGAGTAACCCCGAGTATTCCGTTCTGGAATAGAGCGCCCCCGAGTATTCCGTTCTGGAATAGAGCGCCCCCGAGTATTCCGTTCTGGAATAGAGCGCCCCCGAGTATTCCGTTCTGGAATAGAGTGCCCCCGAGTATTCCGTTCTGGAATAGAGTAACCCCGAGTATTCCGTTCTGGAATAGAGTAACCCCGAGTATTCCGTTCTGGAATAGAGCGCCCCCGAGTATTCCGTTCTGGAATAGAGCGCCCCCGAGTATTCCGTTCTGGAATAGAGCGCCCCCGAGTATTCAGTTCTGGAATAGAGCGCCCCCGAGTATTCCGTTCTGGAATAGAGCGCCCCCGAGTATTCCGTTCTGGAATAGAGCGCCCCCGAGTATTCCGTTCTGGAATAGAGTAACCCCGAGTATTCCGTTCTGGAATAGAGTAACCCCGAGTATTCCGTTCTGGAATAGAGCGCCCCCGAGTATTCCGTTCTGGAATAGAGCACCCCGAGTATTCCGTTCTGGAATAGAGGCCCCCGAGTATTCCGTTCTGGAATAGAGCGCCCCCGAGTATTCCGTTCTGGAATAGAGTAACCCCGAGTATTCCGTTCTGGAATAGAGTAACCCCGAGTATTCCGTTCTGGAATAGAGCGCCCCCGAGTATTCCGTTCTGGAATAGAGCGCCCCCGAGTATTCCGTTCTGGAATAGAGCACCCCCGAGTATTCCGTTCTGGAATAGAGCAGCCCCGAGTATTCCGTTCTGGAATAGAGTAGCCCCGAGTATTCCGTTCTGGAATAGAGTAGCCCCGAGTATTCCGTTCTGGAATAGAGTAGCCCCGAGTATTCCGTTCTGGAATAGAGTAGCCCCGAGTATTCCGTTCTGGAATAGAGTAGCCCCGAGTATTCCGTTCTGGAATAGAGTAGCCCCGAGTATTCCGTTCTGGAATAGAGTAACCCCGAGTATTCCGTTCTGGAATAGAGCGCCCCCGAGTATTCCGTTCTGGAATAGAGCACCCCGAGTATTCCGTTCTGGAATAGAGTAGCCCCGAGTATTCCGTTCTGGAATAGAGTAGCCCCGAGTATTCCGTTCTGGAATAGAGTAGCCCCGAGTATTCCGTTCTGGAATAGAGTAGCCCCGAGTATTCCGTTCTGGAATAGAGTAGCCCCGAGTATTCCGTTCTGGAATAGAGCGCCCCCGAGTATTCCGTTCTGGAATAGAGTAGCCCCGAGTATTCCGTTCTGGAATAGAGTAGCCCCGAGTATTCCGTTCTGGAATAGAGCAACCCCGAGTATTCCGTTCTGGAATAGAGCAGCCCCGAGTATTCCGTTCTGGAATAGAGCAGCCCCGAGTATTCCGTTCTGGAATAGAGCAGCCCCGAGTATTCCGTTCTGGAATAGAGCAGCCCCGAGTATTCCGTTCTGGAATAGAGCAGCCCCGAGTATTCCGTTCTGGAATAGAGCAGCCCCGAGTATTCCGTTCTGGAATAGAGTAACCCCGAGTATTCCACTCCACTACCCTCATCTCCCCTCACCCCACTCCCCTCCTCTCCCCCTCTTGTCTTCCCCCTCAGCCATTCTCACTCTTCTCCCCCCTCGACCTCTCCCCCTCCCCTTCTCCCCGTCCCCCTCTCCCCCTCACACCCCCTCCCCTCCACTCCCCCTCTCCCCTCCTCTCCCTCTTTACCTATTCTACCCACCCCTCCTCTCCCCAACTCCCTCTTTTCCTTCTCTCCTCCTCTCCCCTCCCCTCCCTCTCCCCTCATCTCCCCTTCTTTCCTCCTCTTCCCCTTCCCCTCTCCCCCTCAGCCCCTCTCCTCCCTTTTGCCCCCTTTCCTCTTCTCCCACCTCCTCTCCTCTCCCCCTCCTCTTCCCCCTCCCCTCCTCGGCTCCTGACAGCCACCTCTCTCCCTCTCCCCTCCCCTCCCCTCCCCCTCTGCCCCTCTCGCTCTCACTCACGGCTTGGCTAAGCTGTAGTTGGTCTGGGTGGTCAGTGGGCGTGTGCCGAAGGATCTCTTTAAGCAGCAGCGGGTACTTGACCAGCCGACTCCGAGGCAGGTCTAGGAAATTCCACAAGTCGAGCTTCCGGCTGAACGAAGATTCCTGGCAGAGCCGGAGGAACTCGTCGACCCGGTGATTCTGCTTCTTGTGGTCCAGCAGGTCCTTGGCAGGCACCAGGTTACAGCAATAACTCTCGTAGGCAGCGAGAGAGGGGCACTGAGTGAGAGAGAGAGAGAGTGAGAGAGAGAGAGAGAGACCGGGATAGAGAGAGAGAGAGAGAGAGAGACCGGGATAGAGAGAGAGAGAGAGAGACCGGGATAGAGAGAGAGAGAGAGGGAGAGAGAGACCGGGATAGAGAGAGAGAGAGAGAGATCGGGATAGAGAGAGAGAGACCGGGATAGAGAGAGAGAGAGACTGGGATAGAGAGAGAGAGAGAGAAACTGGGGGTAGGGTTGAAAACTGATATTCATGGTGTGGTGACAGGGTCTCCGGGATGGGGAATAGGGGTAGGGGGCAGGGAGTTAGGGGCCAGGGGTCAGGGGCTAGGGGACGGGGGTACGGGGGAGGGGACTGGGTGTCAGGGGATATTTGACGGGGGGTGTCAGGGGTAGGAGACGGGGGTCGGGGGTAGGAGACAGGGGGGTTGGGGGGTAATGGATGGGGGGTCGGGCAATAGACGGGGGTAATGGACAGGGATCAGGAGGTAGGGGGATGGGGGTCGGGGGCGGGGTTTCAGGGGTAGGGGCGGGGGTCAGGGGGTAGGAGAACAGGGTTCAGCGATAGGGGGATGGGGGTCAGGGGCTAGGGGGTCAGGGGGTAGGGGTATGGGGGTAAAGGGGTGGGATTCAGGCAGTACTGGACGATGGGGTTGGGGGAAATGAACGGGGTTCAGAGGGTAATGGACAGAGGTTCGGGGGTAATGGATGGGGGTTCAGGGGGTAATGGATGGGGGTTCAGGGGGTAATGGACGGGGGTTCAGGGGGTAATGGACGGGGGTTCAGGGGGTAATGGACGAGGGTTCAGGGGGGTAATGGACGGGGGTTCAGGGGGGTAATGGACGGGGGTTCAGGGGGGTAATGGACGGGGGTTCAGGGGGGTAATGGACGGGGTTCCATGGGGGTAATGGACGGGGGTTCAGGGGGGTAGTGGACGGGTGTTCAGGGGGGTAATGGACAGGGGTAAGGGGGGTAATGGACGGGGGTTCGGGGGGGCAATAGACGGGGGTTCACTGGGGTAATGGATGGGGGGTTCAGGGGGGGTAATGGACGGGGGTAAGGGGGGGTAATGGACAGGGGTTCAGGGGGATAATGGATGCGGGTTCAGGGGGTAATGGATGGGAGTTCAAGGGGGTAATGGATGGAGGTTCAGGGGGTAATGGATGGGGGTTCAGGGGGGTAATGGATGGGGGTTCAGGGGGGTAATGGATGGGGGTAAGGGGGGTAATGGACGGGGGTTCAGGGGGGTAATGGATGGAGGTTCAGGGGGGTAATGGATGGAGGTTCAGGGGGTAATGGATGGGGGTTCAGGGGGGTAATGGACGGGGTAAGGGGGGGTAATGGATGGGGGTTCAGGGGGTAATGGATGGGGGTTCAGGGGGGTAATGTATGGGGGTTCAGGGGGTAATGGATGGAGGTTCAGGGGATTATTGGATGGGGGTTCAGGGGGGGTAATGGATGGGGGTTCAGGGGGGGTAATAGACGGGGGTTCAGGGGGGGTAATGGACGGGGGTTCGGGAGGGTAATGGTTGGGTGTTCGGGGGGGGTAATGGACGGGGGTAAGGGGGGTAATGGACGGGGGTAAGGGGGGGTAATGGACAGGGGTAAGGGAGGGTAACGGACAGGGGTAAGGGGGGTAACGGACAGGGGTAAGGGGGGGGTAATGGACGGGGGTAAGGGGGGGTAATGGACAGGGTTAAGTGGGGGGTAATGGACAGGGGTAAGGGGGGGTAATGGACAGGGGTAAGGGGGGGTAATGGACAGGGTTAAGGGGGGGGTAATGGACAGGGGTAAGGGGGGTAATGGACAGGGGTAAGGGGGTAATGGACAGGGTTAAGGGGGGGGTAATGGACAGGGGTAAGGGGGGTAATGGACAGGGGTAAGGGGGTAGGGAGGAGCAGGTGGGGATGACATGTACAGATTTGGAGAAGAAGCCTGAAGAGTAAAGTGAGTTTGTATCAGAATGTGAACACGAACCCATTCAACCAGAGAAACACCGACTTCGGAGACTGTCCCATCCCCGTTCCGGCGCTGCTGGAGGCGACTGACGAGATCTGGCCAGAGAGAAGCAAAAAATCAACCACAACCTTCCAGCAAAGCCCAAGAAAAAAAATCAAATCTTCCATAACTGTCTAACGCAAGAGTGTCTCAGTGTCAGCTCCTGTACAGTCCGTGTGTGTGTGTCTCAGTGTCAGCTCCTGTACAGTCCGTGTGTGTGTGTCTCAGTGTCAGCTCCTGTATGGTCTGTGTGTGTGTGTCTCAGTGTCAGTTCCTGTACGGTCCGTGTGTGTGTCTCAGTGTCAGCTCCTGTACGGTCCGTGTGTGTGTCTCAGTGTCAGCTCCTGTACGGTCCGTGTGTGTGTGTCTCAGTGTCAGCTCCTGTACAGTCCGTGTGTGTGTCTCAGTGTCAGCTCCTGTACAGTCCGTGTGTGTGTCTCAGTGTCAGCTCCTGTACTGTCCGTGTGTGTGTGTATCAGTGTCAGCTCCTGTACAGTCCGTGTGTGTGTGTCTCAGTGTCAGCTCCTGTACGGTCCGTGTGTGTGTCTCAGTGTCAGCTCCTGTACAGTCCGTGTGTGTGTCTCAGTGTCAGCTCCTGTACGGTCCGTGTGTGTGTCTCAGTGTCAGCTCCTGTACTGTCCGTGTGTGTGTGTATCAGTGTCAGCTCCTGTACAGTCCGTGTGTGTGTGTCTCAGTGTCAGCTCCTGTACGGTCCGTGTGTGTGTGTCTCAGTGTCAGCTCCTGTATGGTCCGTGTGTGTGTCTCAGTGTCAGCTCCTGTACAGTCCGTGTGTGTGTGTCTCAGTGTCAGCTCCTGTACGGTCCGTGTGTGTGTGTCTCAGTGTCAGCTCCTGTATGGTCCGTGTGTGTGTCTCAGTGTCAGTTCCTGTACGGTCCGTGTGTGTGTCTCAGTGTCAGCTCCTGTACAGTCCGTGTGTGTGTCTCAGTGTCAGCTCCTGTACAGTCCGTGTGTGTGTCTCAGTGTCAACTCCTGTACGGTCCGTGTGTGTGTGTGTGTCTCAGTTTCAGCTCCTGTACGGTCCGTGTGTGTGTGTCTCAGTGTCAGCTCCTGTACAGTCCGTGTGTGTGTCTAAGTGTCTGGTCCTGTACAGTCCGTGTGTGTGTCTCAGTGTCAGCTCCTGTACGGTCCGTGTGTGTGTCTCAGTGTCAGCTCCTGTACAGTCCGTGTGTGTGTCTCAGTGTCAGCTCCTGTACGGTCCGTGTGTGTGTCTCAGTGTCAGCTCCTGTACGGTCCGTGTGTGTGTCTCAGTGTCAGCTCCTGTACGGTCCACGTGTGTGTCTCAGTGTCAGCTCCTGTACAGTCCGTGTGTGTGTGTCTCACTGTCAGCTCCTGTACGGTCCGTGTGTGTGTCTCAGTGTCAGCTCCTCTACGGTCCGTGTGTGTGTGTCTCAGTGTCAGCTCCTGTATGGTCCGTGTGTGTGTCTCAGTGTCAGCTCCTGTACAGTCCGTGTGTGTGTCTCAGTGTCAGCTCCTGTACTGTCCGTGTGTGTGTGTATCAGTGTCAGCTCCTGTACAGTCCGTGTGTGTGGGTCTCAGTGTCAGCTCCTGTACGGTCCGTGTGTGTGTGTCTCAGTGTCAGCTGCTGTACGGTCCGTGTGTGTGTCTCAGTGTCAGCTCCTGTACGGTCCGTGTGTGTGTCTCAGTGTCAGTTCCGGTACGGTCCGTGTGTGTGTCTCAGTGTCAGCTCCTGTACGGTCCATGTGTGTGTCTCAGTGTCAGCTCCTGTATGTACTGTGTGTGTCTCAGTGTCAGCTCCTGTACGGTCCGTGTGTGTGTGTCTCAGTGTCAGCTCCTGTACGGTCTGTGTGTGTGTCTCAGTGTCAGCTCCTGTACGGTCCGTGTGTGTGTCTCAGTGTCAGCTCCTGTATGTACTGTGTGTGTCTCAGTGTCAGCTCCTGTACGGTCCGTGTGTGTGTCTCAGTGTCAGCTCCTGTACGGTCCATGTGTGTGTCTCAGTATCAGCTCCTGTACAGTCCGTGTGTGTTTCTCAGTGTCAGCTCCTGTATGGTCCGTGTGTGTCTCAGTGTCAGCTCCTGTACAGTCCGTGTGTGTGTGTCTCAGTGTCAGGTCCTGTACGGTCCGTGTGTGTGTGTGTCTCAGTGTCAGCTCCTGTACGGTCCGTGTGTGTGTCTCAGTGTCAGCTCCTGTACGGTCCGTGTGTGTGTCTCAGTGTCAGCTCCTGTACGGTCCGTGTGTGTGTCTTAGTGTCAGCTCCTGTACGGTCCGTGTGTGTGTCTCAGTGTCAGCTCCTGTACGGTCCATGTGTGTGTCTCAGTGTCAGCTCCTGTACAGTCCGTGTGCGTCTCAGTGTCAGCTCCTGTACAGTCTGTGTGTGTGTCTCAGTGTCAGCTCCTGTACAGTCCGTGTGTGTGTGTCTCAGTGTCAGCTCCTGTACGGTCCGTGTGTGTGTGTCTCAGTGTCAGCTCCTGTACGGTCCGTGTGTGTGTCTCAGTGTCAGCTCCTGTACGGTCCGTGTGTGTGTGTCTCAGTGTCAGTTCCTGTACGGTCCGTGTGTGTGTCTCAGTGTCAGCTCCTGTACAGTCTGCGTGTGTGTCTCACTGTCAGCTCCTGTACGGTCCGTGTGTGTGTGTCACAGTGTCAGATCCTGTACAGTTCGTGTGTGTGTCTCAGTGTCAGCTCCTGTACGGTCCGTGGGTGTGTCTCAGTGTCAGCTCCTGTACAGTCCGTGTGTGTGTCTCAGTGTCAGCTCCTGTATGGTCCGTGTGTGTGTGTCTCAGTGTCAGCTCCTGTACAGTCCGTGTGTGTTTTTCAGTGTCAGCTCCTGTCTGTGTTCCTGCTTTTGGATAGGATTGGTTTAATGTTTCGTGCACAGTTCTGTATTGCTGGTGCTGTTCGACTGACTCTACCTTCGTGCACTGGGATCAGTGAATATAGGCTCCCAAAGATCTGGTTCAGTTCATCCTCGGACATGATGCACAGTTTCAGCATTGGTTCAAAATACGCCTGAGGGAGAGATAGAGAATTTTGCGGTTGTGAGGGAGAGAGAGAGAAATAGAGAGAGGGAGAGAGAGAGAGACCCACTGTCGGACAGGGTCACCCCAATACCCCACTCACATTGCTGAACATTGGACACTTTACCCTCATACCCCCATTGGAGATGAGAACGTGCACCCCAATGCTCCCCATTCCATGCCCTTGGGGACAAGAACACCCTCGCCATTAACCCCAGGGACAAGCTGTCCTTCCCAGGTACCCCGCCCCCGGACAGGGAGCTTCCTTCCTGATTCCCCCCAGGAGAAGTGTCCCCTATCCTAATAGCCCCCAGTTGGTTGCCCACCCCAACACACTCCACACAAGGACTCCCCACAACCTGCTCCCGAGAAAGGGGCAGCGCAGCCTGTTACCCGCCCCCAGGAGAGTGGAACCCCCTCCCCGATACCCCCCAACAAGTAACGTGCACCCCAATAACCCCACACAGGGACCGTGCACCCTGATACCCCCAGACAGGGACCGTGCACCCTGATACCCCCAGACAGGAACCGCGCACCCCGATACCCCTCAGACAGGAACTGCGCACCCCGATACCCCTCAGACAGGAACTGTGCACCCCGATACCCCCAGACAGGGACTGTGCACCCTGATACCCCCAGACAGGGACTGTGCACCCTGATACCCCTCAGACAGGGACTGTGCACCCCGATACCCCTCAGACAGGGACTGTGCACCCCGATACCCCCAGACAGGGACTGTGCACCCCGATACCCCCAGACAGGGACTGTGCACCCCGATACCCCCAGACAGGGACTGTGCACCCCGATACCCCCAGACAGGGACTGTGCACCCCGATACCCCCAGACAGGGACTGTGCACCCCGATACCCCCAGACAGGGACTGTGCACCCCGATACCCCCAGACAGGGACTGTGCACCCCGATACCCCCAGACAGGGACTGTGCACCCCGATACCCCCAGACAGGGACTGTGCACCCCGATACCCCCAGACAGGGACTGTGCAGCCTGATACCCCTCAGACAGGGACCGTGCACCCTGTACCCCTCACACAGGGACCGTGCACCCTGTACCCCACACACAGGGACCGTGCACCCTGATACCCCTCAGACAGGGGCTGTGCACCCTGATACCCCCAGACAGGGACTGTGCACCCTGATACGCCTCAGACAGGGACTGTGCACCCTGATACCCCTAGACAGGGACCGTGCACCCAGATACCCCCAGACAGGCACCGTGCACCCTGATACCCCGCACAGAGGGACCGTGCACCCCGATACCCCTCAGACAGGGACCGTGCACCCCGATACCCCTCAGACAGGGACTGTGCACCCTGATACCCCTCAGACAGGGACTGTGCACCCTGATACCCCTCAGACAGGGACTGTGCACCCTGATACCCCTCAGACAGGGACTGTGCACCCCGATACCCCTCAGACAGGGACTGTGCACCCTGATACCCCTCAGACAGGGACTGTGCACCCTGATACCCGCAGACAGGGACTGTGCACACCGATACCCCTCAGACAGGGACTGTGCACCCCGATACCCTCAGACAGGGACTGTGCACCCCAATACCCAGTCTCTCACCTTCTTGGTGATGTTGAGATCATCGATCAGCGACTGTTCTCCTTGCGTCAACTCAAAGATCACCTGAAAAAAAGAGAGTTCATTTCACTAAACTCGACGTTAACAGCCCCGTCACACCCCCTCCACCCGCCCCCTCTCCACCCGCCCCCTCTCCACCCGCCCCCTCTCCACCCGCCCCCTCTCCACCCGCCCCCTCTCCACCCGCCCCCTCTCCACCCGCCCCCTCCCCTACCCGCCCCCTCCCTACCCGCCCCCTCTCCCCCAGTCTCTAGCTGCTCTGTCCCTCCCCATCCCCCCACTCCCCCTCCCCATCCCCCCCACTCCCCCTCCCCATCCCCCCACTCCCCCTCCCCATCCCCCCGCTCCCCCTCCCCATCCCCCCGCTCCCCCTCCCCCATCCCCTCGCTCCCCCTCCCCATCCCCTCGCTCCCCCTCCCCATCCCCTCGCTCCCCCTCCCCATCCCCTCGCTCCCCCTCCCCATCCCCTCGCTCCCCCTCCCCATCCCCTCGCTCCCCCTCCCCATCCCCTCGCTCCCCCTCCCCATCCCCTCGCTCCCCCTCTACCTGTCCCATCTCCCCTCTGGCCTCCTGGCTCGCTGCTCCCTGACCCCCTGCTCTCTGAACCCACCCCCACCCCCATCCCCAGTTTATCTCACCCCCCCCCCGGCACCCCGCCTTCCTGGTCACTGACCCCCAACTGGTCTCTAACCTGCCCCCCCCTCCGCCGCCCCCTGGTCTGTGTCCCTCAGCTCTCTGACCACCCATTGCGCTCTGACCACACTGCCATTCACTGACCTCCCACTGACCTCCCTCCACTCTCAGACCCCCTGGCTCTCTGACCCCCCGGCTCTCTGACCCCCCGGCTCTCTGACCCCCCGGCTCTCTGACCCCCCGGCTCTCTGACCCCCCGGCTCTCTGACCCCCCGGCTCTCTGACCCCCCGGCTCTCTGACCCCCCGGCTCTCTGACCCCCCGGCTCTCTGACCCCCCGGCTCTCTGACCCCCCGGCTCTCTGACCCCCCGGCTCTCTGACCCCCCGGCTCTCTGACCCCCCGGCTCTCTGACCCCCCGGCTCTCTGACCCCCCGGCTCTCTGACCCCCCGGCTCTCTGACCCCCCGGCTCTCTGACCCCCCGGCTCTCTGACCCCCCGGCTCTCTGACCCCCCGGCTCTCTGACCCCCCGGCTCTCTGACCCCCCGGCTCTCTGACCCCCCGGCTCTCTGACCCCCCGGCTCTCTGACCCCCCGGCTCTCTGACCCCCCGGCTCTCTGACCCCCCGGCTCTCTGACCCCCCGGCTCTCTGACCCCCCGGCTCTCTGACCCCCCGGCTCTCTGACCCCCCGGCTCTCTGACCCCCCGGCTCTCTGACCCCCCGGCTCTCTGACCCCCCGGCTCTCTGACCCCCCGGCTCTCTGACCCCCCGGCTCTCTGACCCCCCGGCTCTCTGACCCCCCGGCTCTCTGACCCTCTGCTCTCTGACCCCCCCCCCCCCCCATTCTCTGAGACGCGGGTCTCTAAACCACTCCCCCGTCTCTGAAACTGCTGCCCGACCGCTCGGTTCTGAACCCCCAACTCTCTCCGAACCCCCAACTCTCTCCGAACCCCCAACTCTCCCCGAACCCCCAACTCTCTCCGAACCCCCAGCTCTCTCCGAACCCCCAGCTCTCTCCGAACCCCCAGCTCTCTCCGAACCCCCAGCTCTCCCAAACCCCCAACTCTCCCAAACGCCCAACTCTCTCCGAACCCCCAACTCTCCCAAACCCCCAGCTCTCCCAAACCCCCAACTCTCTCCGAACCCCCAGCTCTCTCCGAACCCCCAGCTCTCTCCGAACCCCCAGCTCTCTCCGAACCCCCAGCTCTCTCCGAACCCCCAGCTCTCTCCGAACCCCCAGCTCTCTCCGAACCTCGAGCTCTCTCCGAACCCCCAGCTCTCTCCGAACCCCCAGCTCTCTCCGAACCCCCAGCTCTCTCCAAACCCACCACAGTCGCTCCTTCCGAACCCCCAACTCTCTCAGCTCTCTCCGAACCCCCAACTCTCTCCGAACCCCCAGCTCTCTCCGAACCCCCAGCACTCTCCGAACCCCCAGCTCTCTCCGAACCCCCAGCTCTCTCCGAACCCCCAGCTCTCTCCGAACCCCCAGCTCTCTCCGAACCCCCAGCTCTCTCCGAACCCCCAGCTCTCTCCGAACCCCCAACTCTCTCCGAACCCCCAACTCTCTCCGAACCCCCAGCTCTCTCCGAACCCCCAGCACTCTCCGAACCCCCAGCTCTCTCCGAACCCCCAGCTCTCTCCGAACCCCCAACTCTCTCCGAACCCCCAGCTCTCTCCGAACCCCCAGCTCTCTCCGAACCCCCAGCTCTCTCCGAACCCCCAGCTCTCTCCGAACCCCCAGCTGCCTCCGAACCCCCAGCTGCCTCCGAACCCCCAGCTCTCTCCGAACCCCCAGCTCTCTCCGAACCCCCAGCTCTCTCCGAACCCCCAGCTCTCTCCGAACCCCCAGCACTCTCCCGAACACCCAGCTCTCTCCGAACTCCCAACTCTCTCCGAACCCCCAGCTCTCTCGGAACCCCCAGCTCTCTCCGAACCCCCAACTCTATCCGAACCCCGAAATCTCTCCGAACTCCCCAACTCTCTCCGAACCCCCAGATCTCTCCAAACACCCCGCTCTCTCCGGACTCCCCGCTCTCTCCGGACTCACCGCTCTGTCTGAACCCC
>NW_027598245.1:0-50102 GCF_964194155.1 Cetorhinus maximus | reverse complement strand
GGTACACCCACAGTGCTGTTAGGGAGGGAGTTCCAGGATTTTGTCCCCGTGTGGTGTAGGTAAACCCACGGCGCTGGTAGGGATGGAGTTCCAGGATTTTGTCCGTGTGGTGTGGGTACACCCACGGCGCTGTTAGGGAGGGAGTTCCAGGATTTTGTCCCTGTGGTGTAGGTACACCCACGGCGCTTTTAGGGAGTGAAATCCAGGATTTTGTCCCGTGTGTGGTGTAGGTACACCCACAGCGCTGTTAGTGAGGAAGTTCCAGGATTTTGTCCCGTGTGTGGAGTAGTTACACCCACAGCGCTGTTAGGGAGGGGGTTCCAGCATTTTTCTCCGTGTGGTGTAGGTACACCCACGGCGCTGTTAGGGAGGGAGTTCCAGGATTTGGTCCCTGTGGTGTAGGCACACCCACGGCGCTGTTAGGGAGCGAGTTCCAGGATTTTGTCCCTGTGGTGTAGGCACACCCACGGCGCTGTTAGGGAGCGAGTTCCAGGATTTTGTCCCTGTGGTGTAGGTACACCCACAGCGCTGTTAGGGAGGGAGTTCCAGGATTTTGTGTGTGGTGTAGGTACACCCACGGCGCTGTTAGGGAGGGAGTTCCAGGATTTTGTCCCTGTGGTGTAGGCACACCCACGGCGCTGTTAGGGAGGGAGTTCCTGGATTTTGTCCCTGTGGTGTAGGTACACCCACAGCGCTGTTAGGGAGGGAGTTCCAGGATTTTGTCCGTGTGGTGTAGGTACACCCATGGCGCTGTTAGGGAGGGAGTTCCAGGATTTTGTGTGTGGTGTAGGTACACCCATGGCGCTGTTAGGGAGCGAGTTCCAGGATTTTGTGTGTGGTGTAGGTACACCCATGGCGCAGTTAGGGAGGGACTTCCAGGATTTTGTCCCGTGTGGTGTAGGTACTCCCACGGCGGTGTTAGGGAGGGAGTTCCAGGATTTTGTCCGTGTTGTGTAGGTACACCCACGGCGCTGTTAGGGAGGGAGTTCCAGGATTTTGTCCGTTTGGTGTAGGTACACCCACGGCGCTGTTAGGGAGGGAGTTCCAGGATTTTGTACCCTCTGTGTGGTGTAGGTACACCCACGGCGCTGTTGGGGATGGAGTTCCAGGATTTTGTCCCCTGTGTGTGGTGTAGGTACACCCACGGCGCAGTTAGGGATGGAGTTCCAGGATTTTGTCCCTGTGGTGTAGGTACACCCACAGTGCTGTTAGGGAGGGAGTTACAGGATTTTGTCCCCGTGTGGTGTAGGTACACCCACGGCGCTGGTAGGGATGGAGTTCCAGGATTTTGTCCCCTGTGTGTGGTGTAGGTACACCCACGGCGCTGTTAGGGAGGGAGTTCCAGGATTTTGTCCCGTGTGTGGTGTAGGTACACCCACGGCGCTGTTAGGGAGGGAGTTCCAGGATTTTGTCCCGTGTGGTGCAGGTACAGCCACGGCGCTGTTAGGGAGGGAGTTCCAGGATTTTGTCCGCGTGGTGTAGGTACACCCACGGCGCTGTTAGGGAGTGAGTTCCAGGATTTTGTCCCGTGTGTAGTGCAGGTACACCCACGGCGCTGTTAGGGAGGGAGTTCCAGGATTTTATCCGTGTGGTGTAGGTACACCCACGGCGCTGTTAGGGAGGGAGTTCCAGGATTTTGTCCCTGTGGTGTAGGTACACCCACGGCGCTGTTAGGGAGGTAGTTCCAGGATTTTGTCCCCGTGTGGTGTAGGTACACCCTTGGCGCTGTTAGGGAGGGAGTTCCAGGATTTTGTCCCTGTGGTGTAGGTACACCCACGGCGCTGTTAGGGAGGGAGTTCCAGGATGTTGTCGCTGTGGTGTAGGTACACCCACGGCGCTGTTAGGGAGTGAGTTCCAGCATCTTGTCCCGTGTGTGGTGTAGGCACACCCACGGCGCTGTTAGGGAGGAACTTCCAGGATTTTGTCCCGTGTGTGGTGTAGGTACACCCACGGCGCTGTTAGGGAGGGTATTCCAGGATTTTGTCCCTTTCGTGTAGGTACACCCACGCCGCTGTTAGGGAGGGATTTCCAGGATTTTGTCACGGTGGTGTAGGTACACCCACAGCGCTATTAGGGAGGGAGTTCCAGGATTTTGTCCCCGTGTGGTGTAGGTACACCCTTGGCGCTGTTAGGGAGGGTGTTCCAGGATTTTGTCCCTGTGGTGTAGGTACACCCACGGCGCTGTTAGGGAGGGAGTTCCAGGATTTTTTCCCTGTGGTGTAGGTACACCCACGGCGCTGTTACGGAGTGAGTTCCAGGAATTTGTCCGTGTGGTGTAGGTACACCCACGGCGCTGTTAGGGAGGGTGTTCCAGGATTTTGTCCCTGTGGTGTAGGTACACCCACGGTGCTGTTAGGGAGGGAGTTCCAGGATTTTGTCCCTGTGGTGTAGGTACACCGACGGCGCTGTTAGGGAGGGAGTTCCAGGATTTTGTCCGTGTGGTGTAGGTACACCCACGGCGCTGCTAGGGAGGGAGTTCCAGGATTTTGTCCGTGTGGTGTAGGTACACCCACAGCGCTGTTAGGGAGGGAGTTCCAGGATTTTGTCCCCGTGTGGTGTAGGTACACCCACGGCGCTGTTAGGGAGCGAGTTCCAGGATTTTGTCCCCGTGTGGTGCAGGTACACCCACAGCGCTGTTAGGGAGGGAGTTCCAGGATTTTGTCCGTGTGGTGTAGGTACACCAATGGCGCTGTTAGGGAGGGAGTTCCAGGATTTTGTCCGTGTGGTGTAGGTACACCCACGGCGATGTTAGGGAGGGAGTTCCAGGATTTTGTCTCTGTAGTGTAGGTACACCCATCGCGCTGTTAGGGAGGGAGTTCCAGGATTTTGTCCTTGTGGTGTAGGTACACCCACGGCGATGTTAGGGAGGGAGTTCTATGATTTTGTCCGTGTGGTGTAGGTACACCCACGGCGCTGTTAGGGAGGGTGTTCAAGAATTTTGTCCCCGTGTGGTGTAGGTACACCCACGGCGCTGTTAGGGAGGGAGTTCCAGGATTTTGTCCCTCTGGTGTAGGTACATCCACGGCGCTGTTAGGGAGGGTGTTCCAGGATTTTGTCCCTGTGGTGTAGGTACACCCACGGTGCTGTTAGGGAGGGAGTTCCAGGATTTTGTCCCTGTGGTGTAGGTACACCCACGGCGCTGTTAGGGTGGGAGTTCCAGGATTTTGTGTGTGGTGTAGGTACACCCATGGCGCTGTTAGGGAGGGAGTTCCAGGATTTTGTGTGTGGTGTAGGTACACCCATGGCGCAGTTAGGGAGGGTCTTCCAGGATTTAGTCCCGTGTGGTGTAGGTACTCCCACGGCGCTGTTAGGGAGGGAGTTCCAGGATTTTGTCCGTGTTGTGTAGGTACACCCACGGCGCTGTTAGGGAGGGACTTCCAGGATTTTGTCCGTGTGGTGTAGGTACACCCACGGCGCTGTTAGGGAGGGAGTTCCAGGATTTTGTCCCCTCTGTGTGGTGTAGGTACACCCACGGCGCTGTTAGGGATGGAGTTCCAGGATTTTGTTCCCTGTGTGTGGTGTAGGTACACCCACGGCGCTGTTAGGGATGGAGTTCCAGGATTTTGTCCCGTGTGTGGTGTAGGTACACCCACGGCGCTGTTACGGATGGAGTTCCAGGATTTTGTCCCTGTGGTGTAGGTACACCCACAGTGCTGTTAGGGAGGGAGTTCCAGGATTTTGTCCATGTGGTGTAGGTACAGCCACGGTGCTGTTTGGGAGGGAGTTCCAGTATTTTGTCCCTGTGGTGTAGGTACACCCACGGCGCTGTTTGGGAGTGAGTTCCTGGATTTTGTCCCGTGTGTGGTGTAGGTACACCCACGGCGCTGTTAGGGAGGACGTTCCAGGATTTTGTCCCGTGTGTTGTGCAGGTACACCCACGGCTCTGTTAGGGAGCGAGTTCCAGTTTTGTCCCTGTGGTGTAGGTACACCCACGGCGCTGTTAGGGAGCGAGTTCCAGGATTTTGCCCGTGTGGTGTAGGTACACCCACGGCGCTGTTAGGGAGGGAGTTCCAGGATTTTGCCCGTGTTGTGTAGGTACACCCACGGCGCCGTTAGGGAGCCAGTTCCAGGATTTTGTCCCCGTGTGCTGTAGGTACACCCACGGCGCTGTTAGGGAGGGAGTTCCAGGATTTTATCCCTGTGGTGTAGGTACACCGACAGCGCTGTTAGGGAGGGAGTTCCAGGATTTTGTCCCTCTGGTGTAGGTACTCCCACGGCGCTGTTAGTGAGGGACTTCCAGGATTTTGTCCCTGTGGTGTAGGTACACGCACGGCGCTGTTAGGGAGGGAGTTCCAGGATTTTGTCCCCGTGTGGTGGAGGTACACCCACGGCGCTGTTAGGGAGGGAGTTCCAGGATTTTGTCCCTCTGGTGTAGGTACACCCACGGCGCTGTTAGGGAGGGAGTTCCAGGATTTTGTCCGTGTGGTGTAGGTACACCCACGCCGCTGTTAGGGAGGGAGTTCCAGGATTTTGTCCGTGTGATGTAGGTACACCCATGCCGCTGTTAGGGAGGGAGTTCAAGAATTTTGTCCCCGTGTGGTGTAGGTACACCCACAGTGCTGTTAGGGAGGTAGTTCCAGGATTTTGTCCGTGTGGTGTAGGTACACCCACGCCGCTGTTAGGGAGGGAGTTCCAGAATTTTGTCCCCGTGTGGTGTAGGTACACCCACAGTGCTGTTAGGGAGGTAGTTCCAGGATTTTGTCCGTGTGGTGTAGGTACACCCACGCCGCTGTTAGGGAGGGAGTTCCAGGACTTTGTCCGTGTCGTGTAGGTACACCCACGGCGCTGTTACGGAGAGAGTTCCAGGATTTTGTCCATGTGGTCTAGGTACACCCACGGCGATGTTAGGGAGGGAGTTCCAGGATTTTGTCCCTGTGGTGTAGGTACACCCATGGCGCTGTTAGGGAGGGAGTTCCAGGATTTTGTCTCTGTGGTGTAGGTACACCCACGGCGATGTTAGGGAGGGAGTTCCAGGATTTTGTCCCTGTGGTGTAGGTACACCCACGGCGCTGTTAGGGAGGGAGTTCCAGGATTTTGTCCCGTGCGGTGTAGGTACACCCACAGCGCTGTTAGGGAGGGTGTTCCAGGATTTTGTCTCTGTGGTGTAGGTACACCCACGGCGCTGTTAGGGAGGGTGTTCCAGGATTTTGTCCGTGTGGTGTAGGTACACCCACAGCGCTGTTAGGGAGGGAGTTCCAGGATTTTGTCTCTGTGGTGTAGGTTCTCCCACGGTGCTGTTAGGGAGGGAGTTCCAGGATTTTGTCCCTTTGGGGTAGGTACCCCCACGCCGCTGTTAGGTTGGGATTTCCAGGATTTTGTCACTGTGGTGTAGGTAAACCACTGTGCTATTAGGGAGGGTGTTCCAGGAATTTGTCCGTGTGGTATATGTACACCCACGACGCTGTAAGGGAGGGCGTTGCAGGATTTTGTCCGTGTGGTGTAGGTACACCCACGGCGCTGTTAGGGACGGAGTTCCAGGATTTTGTCCCTGTGGTGTAGGTACACCCACGCCGCTGTTAGGGAGGGAGTTCCATAATTTTGTCCCCGTGTGGTGTAGGTACACCCACAGTGCTGTTAGGGAGGTAGTTCCAGGATTTTGTCCGTGTGGTGTAGGTACACCCACGCCGCTGTTAGGGAGGGAGTTCCAGGATTTTGTCCGTGTGGTGTAGGTACACCCACGGCGCTGTTACGGAGAGAGTTCCAGGATTTTGTCCATGTGGTCTAGGTACACCCACGGCGATGTTAGGGAGGGAGTTCCAGGATTTTGTCCCTGTGGTGTAGGTACACCCATGGCGCTGTTAGGGAGGGTTTTCCAGGATTTTGTCCCTGTGGTGTAGGTACACCCACGGCGATGTTAGGGAGGGAGTTCCAGGATTTTGTCCCTGTGGTGTAGGTACACCCACGGCGCTGTTAGGGAGGGAGTTCCAGGATTTTGTCCCGTGCGGTGTAGGTACACCCACAGCGCTGTTAGGGAGGGAGTTCCAGGATTTTGTCTCTGTGGTGTAGGTACACCCACGGCGCTGTTAGGGAGGTTGTTCCAGGATTTTGTCCGTGTGGTGTAGGTACACCCACAGCGCTGTTAGGGAGGGAGTTCCAGGATTTTGTCCGTGTGGTGTAGGTACACCCACGGCGCTGTTAGGGAGAGAGTTCCAGGATTTTGTCCGTGTGGTGTAGGTACACCCACGGCGCTGTTAGGGAGGGAGTTCCAGGATTTTGTCTCTGTGGCGTAGGTACACCAATGGCGCTGTTAGGGAGGGAGTTCCAGGATTTTGTCCGTGTGGTGTAGGTACACCCACGGCGATGTTAGGGAGGGAGTTCCAGGATTTTGTCTCTGTAGTGTAGGTACACCCATCGCGCTGTTAGGGAGGGAGTTCCAGGATTTTGTCCTTGTGGTGTAGGTACACCCACGGCGATGTTAGGGAGGGAGTTCTATGATTTTGTCCGTGTGGTGTAGGTACACCCACGGCGCTGTTAGGGAGGGAGTTCCAGGATTTTGTCCCGTGCGGTGTAGGTACACCCACAGCGCTGTTAGGGATGGAGTTCCAGGATTTTGTCTCTGTGGTGTAGGTACACCCACGGCACTGTTAGGGAGAGAGTTCCAGGATTTTGTCCCTTTCGTGTAGGTACACCCACGCCGCTGTTAGGGAGGGATTTCCAGGATTTTGTCACGGTGGTGTAGGTACACCCACAGCGCTATTAGGGAGGGAGTTCCAGGATTTTGTCCCCGTGTGGTGTAGGTACACCCTTGGCGCTGTTAGGGAGGGAGTTCCAGGATTTTGTCCCTGTGGTGTAGGTACACCCACGGCGCTGTTAGGGAGGGAGTTCCAGGATTTTTTCCCAGTGGTGTAGGTACACCCACGGCGCTGTTACGGAGTGAGTTCCAGGATTTTGTCCGTGTGGTTTAGGTACACCCACTGCGCTGTTAGGGAGGGAGTTCCAGGATTTTGTCCCTGTGGTGTAGGTAAACCCACGGTGCTGTTATGGAGGGAGTTCCGGGATTTTGTCCCTGTGGTGTAGGTACACCGACGGCGCTGTTAGTGAGGGAGTTCCAGGATTTTGTCCGTGTGGTGTAGGTACACCCACGGCGCTGCTAGGGAGGGAGTTCCAGGATTTTGTCCGTGTGGTGTAGGTACACCCACAGCGCTGTTAGGGAGGGAGTTCCAGGATTTTGTCCCCGTGTGGTGTAGGTACACCCACGGCGCTGTTAGGGAGGGAGTTCCAGGATTTTGTCCCCGTGTGGTGCAGGTACACGCACAGCGCTGTTAGGGAGGGAGTTCCAGGATTTTGTCCTTGTGGTGTAGGTACACCCACGACACTGTTAGGGAGGGATTTCCAGGATTTTGTCCCTGTGGTGTAGGTACACCCACAGCGCTGTTAGGTAGGGAGTTCCAGGATTTTGTCCCGTGTGGTGTAGGTACACCCACGGCGCTGTTAGGGAGGGAGTTCCAGGATTTTGTCCTGTGTGTAGTGTAGGTACACCCACAGCGCTGTTAGGGAGGGTGTTCCAGGATTTTGTCCGTGTGGTGTAGGTACACCCACGGCGCTGTTAGGGAGGGAGTTCCAGGATTTTGTCCCTGTGGTGTAGGTACACCCACGGCGCTGTTAGGGAGGGAGTTCCAGGATTTTGTCCCCGTGTGTTGTAGGTACACCCATGGCGCTGTTAGGGAGGGAGTTCCAGGATTTTGTCCCTGTGGTGTAGGTACACCCACGGCGCTGTTATGGAGGGAGTTCCAGGATTTTGTCCCTGTGGTGTAGGTACACCCACGGCGCTGTTAGAGAGTGAGATCCAGGATTTTGTCCCGTGTGTGGTGTAGGTACACCCACGGCGCTGTTAGTGAGGAAGTTCCAGGATTTTGTCCCGTGTGTGGTGTAGGTACACCCACAGCGCTGTTAGGGAGGGAGTTCCAGGATTTTCTCCGTGTGGTGTAGGTACTCCCACGGCGCTGTTAGGGAGGGAGTTCCAGGATTTTGTCCCTGTGGTGTAGGCACACCCACGGCGCTGTTAGGGAGGGAGTTCCAGGATTTTGTCCCTGTGGTGTAGGCACACCCACGGCGCTGTTAGGGAGGGAGTTCAGGGTTTTGTCTGTGTGGTGTAGGTACACCAACTGCGCTGTTTGGGACGGAGTTCCAGGATTTTGTGTGTGGTGTAGGTACACCCACGGCGCTGTTAGGGAGGGAGTTCCAGGATTTTGTCCCTGTGGTGTAGGTACACCCACAGCGCTGTTAGGGTGGGAGTTCCAGGATTTTGTGTGTGGTGTAGGTACACCCATGGCGCTGTTAGGGAGGGAGTTCCAGGATTTTGTGTGTGGTGTAGGTACTCCCATGGCGCAGTTAGGGAGGGTCTTCCAGGATTTAGTCCCGTGTGGTGTAGGTACTCCCACGGCGCTGTTAGGGAGGGAGTTCCAGGATTTTGTCCGTGTTGTGTAGGTACACCCACGGCGCTGTTAGGGAGGGACTTCCAGGATTTTGTCCGTGTGGTGTAGGTACACCCACGGCGCTGTTAGGGAGGGAGTTCCAGGATTTTGCCCCCTCTGTGTGGTGTAGGTACACCCACAGTGCTGTTAGGGAGGGAGTTCCAGGATTTTGTCCCCGTGTGGTGTAGGTAAACCCACGGCGCTGGTAGGGATGGAGTTCCAGGATTTTGTCCGTGTGGTGTGGGTACACCTACGGCGCTGTTAGGGAGGGAGTTCCAGGATTTTGTCCCTGTGGTGTAGGTACACCCACGGCGCTTTTAGGGAGTGAAATCCAGGATTTTGTCCCGTGTGTGGTGTAGGTACACCCACAGCGCTGTTAGTGAGGAAGTTCCAGGATTTTGTCCCGTGTGTGGAGTAGTTACACCCACAGCGCTGTTAGGGAGGGGGTTCCAGCATTTTCTCCGTGTGGTGTAGGTACACCCACGGCGCTGTTAGGGAGGGAGTTCCAGGATTTGGTCCCTGTGGTGTAGGCACACCCACGGCGCTGTTAGGGAGCGAGTTCCAGGATTTTGTCCCTGTGGTGTAGGCACACCCACGGCGCTGTTAGGGAGCGAGTTCCAGGATTTTGTCCCTGTGGTGTAGGTACACCCACAGCGCTGTTAGGGAGGGAGTTCCAGGATTTTGTGTGTGGTGTAGGTACACCCACGGCGCTGTTAGGGAGGGAGTTCCAGGATTTTGTCCCTGTGGTGTAGGCACACCCACGGCGCTGTTAGGGAGGGAGTTCCTGGATTTTGTCCCTGTGGTGTAGGTACACCCACAGCGCTGTTAGGGAGGGAGTTCCAGGATTTTGTCCGTGTGGTGTAGGTACACCCATGGCGCTGTTAGGGAGGGAGTTCCAGGATTTTGTGTGTGGTGTAGGTACACCCATGGCGCTGTTAGGGAGCGAGTTCCAGGATTTTGTGTGTGGTGTAGGTACACCCATGGCGCAGTTAGGGAGGGACTTCCAGGATTTTGTCCCGTGTGGTGTAGGTACTCCCACGGCGGTGTTAGGGAGGGAGTTCCAGGATTTTGTCCGTGTTGTGTAGGTACACCCACGGCGCTGTTAGGGAGGGAGTTCCAGGATTTTGTCCGTTTGGTGTAGGTACACCCACGGCGCTGTTAGGGAGGGAGTTCCAGGATTTTGTACCCTCTGTGTGGTGTAGGTACACCCACGGCGCTGTTGGGGATGGAGTTCCAGGATTTTGTCCCCTGTGTGTGGTGTAGGTACACCCACGGCGCAGTTAGGGATGGAGTTCCAGGATTTTGTCCCTGTGGTGTAGGTACACCCACAGTGCTGTTAGGGAGGGAGTTACAGGATTTTGTCCCCGTGTGGTGTAGGTACACCCACGGCGCTGGTAGGGATGGAGTTCCAGGATTTTGTCCCCTGTGTGTGGTGTAGGTACACCCACGGCGCTGTTAGGGAGGGAGTTCCAGGATTTTGTCCCGTGTGTGGTGTAGGTACACCCACGGCGCTGTTAGGGAGGGAGTTCCAGGATTTTGTCCCGTGTGGTGCAGGTACAGCCACGGCGCTGTTAGGGAGGGAGTTCCAGGATTTTGTCCGCGTGGTGTAGGTACACCCACGGCGCTGTTAGGGAGTGAGTTCCAGGATTTTGTCCCGTGTGTAGTGCAGGTACACCCACGGCGCTGTTAGGGAGGGAGTTCCAGGATTTTATCCGTGTGGTGTAGGTACACCCACGGCGCTGTTAGGGAGGGAGTTCCAGGATTTTGTCCCTGTGGTGTAGGTACACCCACGGCGCTGTTAGGGAGGTAGTTCCAGGATTTTGTCCCCGTGTGGTGTAGGTACACCCTTGGCGCTGTTAGGGAGGGAGTTCCAGGATTTTGTCCCTGTGGTGTAGGTACACCCACGGCGCTGTTAGGGAGGGAGTTCCAGGATGTTGTCGCTGTGGTGTAGGTACACCCACGGCGCTGTTAGGGAGTGAGTTCCAGCATCTTGTCCCGTGTGTGGTGTAGGCACACCCACGGCGCTGTTAGGGAGGAACTTCCAGGATTTTGTCCCGTGTGTGGTGTAGGTACACCCACGGCGCTGTTAGGGAGGGTATTCCAGGATTTTGTCCCTTTCGTGTAGGTACACCCACGCCGCTGTTAGGGAGGGATTTCCAGGATTTTGTCACGGTGGTGTAGGTACACCCACAGCGCTATTAGGGAGGGAGTTCCAGGATTTTGTCCCCGTGTGGTGTAGGTACACCCTTGGCGCTGTTAGGGAGGGTGTTCCAGGATTTTGTCCCTGTGGTGTAGGTACACCCACGGCGCTGTTAGGGAGGGAGTTCCAGGATTTTTTCCCTGTGGTGTAGGTACACCCACGGCGCTGTTACGGAGTGAGTTCCAGGATTTTGTCCGTGTGGTGTAGGTACACCCACGGCGCTGTTAGGGAGGGTGTTCCAGGATTTTGTCCCTGTGGTGTAGGTACACCCACGGTGCTGTTAGGGAGGGAGTTCCAGGATTTTGTCCCTGTGGTGTAGGTACACCGACGGCGCTGTTAGGGAGGGAGTTCCAGGATTTTGTCCGTGTGGTGTAGGTACACCCACGGCGCTGCTAGGGAGGGAGTTCCAGGATTTTGTCCGTGTGGTGTAGGTACACCCACAGCGCTGTTAGGGAGGGAGTTCCAGGATTTTGTCCCCGTGTGGTGTAGGTACACCCACGGCGCTGTTAGGGAGCGAGTTCCAGGATTTTGTCCCCGTGTGGTGCAGGTACACCCACAGCGCTGTTAGGGAGGGAGTTCCAGGATTTTGTCCGTGTGGTGTAGGTACACCAATGGCGCTGTTAGGGAGGGAGTTCCAGGATTTTGTCCGTGTGGTGTAGGTACACCCACGGCGATGTTAGGGAGGGAGTTCCAGGATTTTGTCTCTGTAGTGTAGGTACACCCATCGCGCTGTTAGGGAGGGAGTTCCAGGATTTTGTCCTTGTGGTGTAGGTACACCCACGGCGATGTTAGGGAGGGAGTTCTATGATTTTGTCCGTGTGGTGTAGGTACACCCACGGCGCTGTTAGGGAGGGTGTTCAAGAATTTTGTCCCCGTGTGGTGTAGGTACACCCACGGCGCTGTTAGGGAGGGAGTTCCAGGATTTTGTCCCTCTGGTGTAGGTACATCCACGGCGCTGTTAGGGAGGGTGTTCCAGGATTTTGTCCCTGTGGTGTAGGTACACCCACGGTGCTGTTAGGGAGGGAGTTCCAGGATTTTGTCCCTGTGGTGTAGGTACACCGACGGCGCTGTTAGGGAGGGAGTTCCAGGATTTTGTCCGTGTGGTGTAGGTACACCCACGGCGCTGCTAGGGAGGGAGTTCCAGGATTTTGTGTGTGGTGTAGGTACACCCACGGCGCTGTTAGGGAGGGAGTTCCAGGATTTTGTGTGTGGTGTAGGTACACCCACGGCGCTGTTAGGGAGGGAGTTCCAGGATTTTGTCCCCGTGTGGTGGAGGTACACCCACGGCGCTGTTAGGGAGGGAGTTCCAGGATTTTGTCCCTCTGGTGTAGGTACACCCACGGCGCTGTTAGGGAGGGAGTTCCAGGATTTTGTCCGTGTGGTGTAGGTACACCCACGCCGCTGTTAGGGAGGGAGTTCCAGGATTTTGTCCGTGTGATGTAGGTACACCCATGCCGCTGTTAGGGAGGGAGTTCAAGAATTTTGTCCCCGTGTGGTGTAGGTACACCCACAGTGCTGATAGGGAGGTAGTTCCAGGATTTTGTCCGTGTGGTGTAGGTACACCCACGCCGCTGTTAGGGAGGGAGTTCCAGAATTTTGTCCCCGTGTGGTGTAGGTACACCCACAGTGCTGTTAGGGAGGTAGTTCCAGGATTTTGTCCGTGTGGTGTAGGTACACCCACGCCGCTGTTAGGGAGGGAGTTCCAGGACTTTGTCCGTGTGGTGTAGGTACACCCACGGCGCTGTTAGGGAGGGAGTTCCAGGATTTTGTCCCTGTGGTGTAGGTACACCGACGGCGCTGTTAGGGAGGGAGTTCCAGGATTTTGTCCGTGTGGTGTAGGTACACCCACGGCGCTGCTAGGGAGGGAGTTCCAGGATTTTGTCCGTGTGGTGTAGGTACACCCACAGCGCTGTTAGGGAGGGAGTTCCAGGATTTTGTCCCCGTGTGGTGTAGGTACACCCACGGCGCTGTTAGGGAGCGAGTTCCAGGATTTTGTCCCCGTGTGGTGCAGGTACACCCACAGCGCTGTTAGGGAGGGAGTTCCAGGATTTTGTCCGTGTGGTGTAGGTACACCAATGGCGCTGTTAGGGAGGGAGTTCCAGGATTTTGTCCGTGTGGTGTAGGTACACCCACGGCGATGTTAGGGAGGGAGTTCCAGGATTTTGTCTCTGTAGTGTAGGTACACCCATCGCGCTGTTAGGGAGGGAGTTCCAGGATTTTGTCCTTGTGGTGTAGGTACACCCACGGCGATGTTAGGGAGGGAGTTCTATGATTTTGTCCGTGTGGTGTAGGTACACCCACGGCGCTGTTAGGGAGGGTGTTCAAGAATTTTGTCCCCGTGTGGTGTAGGTACACCCACGGCGCTGTTAGGGAGGGAGTTCCAGGATTTTGTCCCTCTGGTGTAGGTACATCCACGGCGCTGTTAGGGAGGGTGTTCCAGGATTTTGTCCCTGTGGTGTAGGTACACCCACGGTGCTGTTAGGGAGGGAGTTCCAGGATTTTGTCCCTGTGGTGTAGGTACACCGACGGCGCTGTTAGGGAGGGAGTTCCAGGATTTTGTCCGTGTGGTGTAGGTACACCCACGGCGCTGCTAGGGAGGGAGTTCCAGGATTTTGTGTGTGGTGTAGGTACACCCACGGCGCTGTTAGGGAGGGAGTTCCAGGATTTTGTGTGTGGTGTAGGTACACCCACGGCGCTGTTAGGGAGGGAGTTCCAGGATTTTGTCCCCGTGTGGTGGAGGTACACCCACGGCGCTGTTAGGGAGGGAGTTCCAGGATTTTGTCCCTCTGGTGTAGGTACACCCACGGCGCTGTTAGGGAGGGAGTTCCAGGATTTTGTCCGTGTGGTGTAGGTACACCCACGCCGCTGTTAGGGAGGGAGTTCCAGGATTTTGTCCGTGTGATGTAGGTACACCCATGCCGCTGTTAGGGAGGGAGTTCAAGAATTTTGTCCCCGTGTGGTGTAGGTACACCCACAGTGCTGTTAGGGAGGTAGTTCCAGGATTTTGTCCGTGTGGTGTAGGTACACCCACGCCGCTGTTAGGGAGGGAGTTCCAGAATTTTGTCCCCGTGTGGTGTAGGTACACCCACAGTGCTGTTAGGGAGGTAGTTCCAGGATTTTGTCCGTGTGGTGTAGGTACACCCACGCCGCTGTTAGGGAGGGAGTTCCAGGACTTTGTCCGTGTGGTGTAGGTACACCCACGGCGCTGTTACGGAGAGAGTTCCAGGATTTTGTCCATGTGGTCTAGGTACACCCACGGCGATGTTAGGGAGGGAGTTCCAGGATTTTGTCCCTGTGGTGTAGGTACACCCATGGCGCTGTTAGGGAGTGAGTTCCAGGATTTTGTCCCTGTGGTGTAGGTACACCCACGGCGCTGTTAGGGAGGGAGTTCCAGGATTTTGTCCCTGTGGTGAAGGTACACCCACGGCGGTGTTAGGGAGTGAGTTCCAGGATTTTGTCCGTGTGTGGTGTAGGTACACCCACGGCGCTGTTAGGGAAGAAGTTCCAGGATTTTGTCCCTGTGGTGTAGGTACACCCACGGCGCTGTTAGGGAGTGAGATCCAGGATTTTGTCCCGTGTGTGGTGTAGGTACACCCACGGCGCTGTTAGTGAGGAAGTTCCAGGATTTTGTCCCGTGTGTGGTGTAGGTACACCCACAGCGCTGTTAGGGAGGGAGTTCCAGGATTTTCTCCGTGTGGTGTAGGTACTCCCACGGCGCTGTTAGGGAGGGAGTTCCAGGATTTTGTCCCTGTGGTGTAGGCACACCCACGGCGCTGTTAGGGAGGGAGTTCCAGGATTTTGTCCCTGTGGTGTAGGCACACCCACGGCGCTGTTAGGGAGGGAGTTCCAGGATTTTGTCTGTGTGGTGTAGGTACACCCACAGCGCTGTTTGGGACGGAGTTCCAGGATTTTGTGTGTGGTGTAGGTACACCCATGGCGCTGTTAGGGAGGGAGTTCCAGGATTTTGTCCCTGTGGTGTAGGTACACCCACGGCGCTGTTAGGGTGGGAGTTCCAGGATTTTGTGTGTGGTGTAGGTACACCCATGGCGCTGTTAGGGAGGGAGTTCCAGGATTTTGTGTGTGGTGTAGGTACACCCATGGCGCAGTTAGGGAGGGTCTTCCAGGATTTAGTCCCGTGTGGTGTAGGTACTCCCACGGCGCTGTTAGGGAGGGAGTTCCAGGATTTTGTCCGTGTTGTGTAGGTACACCCACGGCGCTGTTAGGGAGGGACTTCCAGGATTTTGTCCGTGTGGTGTAGGTACACCCACGGCGCTGTTAGGGAGGGAGTTCCAGGATTTTGTCCCCTCTGTGTGGTGTAGGTACACCCACGGCGCTGTTAGGGATGGAGTTCCAGGATTTTGTTCCCTGTGTGTGGTGTAGGTACACCCACGGCGCTGTTAGGGATGGAGTTCCAGGATTTTGTCCCGTGTGTGGTGTAGGTACACCCACGGCGCTGTTCGGGATGGAGTTCCAGGATTTTGTCCGTGTTGTGTAGGTACACCCACGGCGCTGTTAGGGAGGGAGTTCCAGGATTTTGTCCCCGTGTGGTGTAGGTAAACCCACGGCGCTGGTAGGGATGGAGTTCCAGGATTTTGTCCCATGTGTGTGGTGTGGGTACACCCACGGCGCTGTTAGGGAGGGAGTTCCAGGATTTTGTCCCTGTGGTGTAGGTACACCCACGCCGCTGTTAGGGAGTGAGATCCAGGATTTTGTCCCGTGTGTGGAGTAGTTACACCCACAGCGCTGTTAGGGAGGGGGTTCCAGGATTTTCTCCGTGTGGTGTAGGTACACCCACGGCGCTGTTAGGGAGGGAGTTCCAGGATTTGGTCCCTGTGGTGTAGGCACACCCACGGCGCTGTTAGGGAGGGAGTTCCAGGATTTTGTGTGTGGTGTAGGTACACCCATGGCGCTGTTAGGGAGGGAGTTCCAGGATTTTGTGTGTGGTGTAGGTACACCCATGGCGCAGTTAGGGAGGGACTTCCAGAATTTTGTCCCGTGTGGTGTAGGTACTCCCACGGCGCTGTTAGGGAGGGAGTTCCAGGATTTTGTCCGTGTTGTGTAGGTACACCCTCGGCGCTGTTAGGGAGTGAGTTCCAGGATTTTGTCCGTTTGGTGTAGGTACACCCACGGCGCTGTTAGGGAGGGAGTTCCAGGATTTTGTACCCTCTGTGTGGTGTAGGTACACCCACGGCGCTGTTGGGGATGGAGTTCCAGGATTTTGTCCCCTGTGTGTGGTGTAGGTACACCCACGGCGCAGTTAGGGATGGAGTTCCAGGATTTTGTCCCTGTGGTGTAGGTACACCCACAGTGCTGTTAGGGAGGGAGTTACAGGATTTTGTCCCCGTGTGGTGTAGGTACACCCACGGCGCTGTTAGGGATGGAGTTCCAGGATTTTGTCCGCTGTGTGTGGTGTAGGTACACCCACGGCGCTGTTACGGATGGAGTTCCAGGATTTTGTCCCTGTGGTGTAGGTACACCCACAGTGCTGTTAGGGAGGGAGTTCCAGGATTTTGTCCATGTGGTGTAGGTACAGCCACGGTGCTGTTTGGGAGGGAGTTCCAGTATTTTGTCCCTGTGGTGTAGGTACACCCACGGCGCTGTTTGGGAGTGAGTTCCTGGATTTTGTCCCGTGTGTGGTGTAGGTACACCCACGGCGCTGTTAGGGAGGACGTTCCAGGATTTTGTCCCGTGTGTTGTGCAGGTACACCCACGGCTCTGTTAGGGAGCGAGTTCCAGTTTTGTCCCTGTGGTGTAGGTACACCCACGGCGCTGTTAGGGAGCGAGTTCCAGGATTTTGCCCGTGTGGTGTAGGTACACCCACTTCGCTGTTAGGGAGGGAGTTCCAGGATTTTGCCCGTGTTGTGTAGGTACACCCACGGCGCCGTTAGGGAGCCAGTTCCAGGATTTTGTCCCCGTGTGCTGTAGGTACACCCACGGCGCTGTTAGGGAGGGAGTTCCAGGATTTTATCCCTGTGGTGTAGGTACACCGACAGCGCTGTTAGGGAGGGAGTTCCAGGATTTTGTCCCTCTGGTGTAGGTACTCCCACGGCGCTGTTAGTGAGGGACTTCCAGGATTTTGTCCCTGTGGTGTAGGTACACCCACGGCGCTGTTAGGGAGGGAGTTCCAGGATTTTGTCCCCGTGTGGTGGAGGTAAACCCACGGCGCTGTTAGGGAGGGAGTTCCAGGATTTTGTCCCTCTGGTGTAGGTACACCCACGGCGCTGTTAGGGAGGGAGTTCCAGGATTTTGTCCGTGTGGTGTAGGTACACCCACGCCGCTGTTAGGGAGGGAGTTCCAGGATTTTGTCCGTGTGATGTAGGTACACCCATGCCGCTGTTAGGGAGGGAGTTCAAGAATTTTGTCCCCGTGTGGTGTAGGTACACCCACAGTGCTGTTAGGGAGGTAGTTCCAGGATTTTGTCCGTGTGGTGTAGGTACACCCACGCCGCTGTTAGGGAGGGAGTTCCAGAATTTTGTCCCCGTGTGGTGTAGGTACACCCACAGTGCTGTTAGGGAGGTAGTTCCAGGATTTTGTCCGTGTGGTGTAGGTACACCCACGCCGCTGTTAGGGAGGGAGTTCCAGGACTTTGTCCGTGTGGTGTAGGTACACCCACGGCGCTGTTACGGAGAGAGTTCCAGGATTTTGTCCATGTGGTCTAGGTACACCCACGGCGATGTTAGGGAGGGAGTTCCAGGATTTTGTCCCTGTGGTGTAGGTACACCCATGGCGCTGTTAGGGAGGGAGTTCCAGGATTTTGTCTCTGTGGTGTAGGTACACCCACGGCGATGTTAGGGAGGGAGTTCCAGGATTTTGTCCCTGTGGTGTAGGTACACCCACGGCGCTGTTAGGGAGGGAGTTCCAGGATTTTGTCCCGTGCGGTGTAGGTACACCCACAGCGCTGTTAGGGAGGGTGTTCCAGGATTTTGTCTCTGTGGTGTAGGTACACCCACGGCGCTGTTAGGGAGGGAGTTCCAGGATTTTGTCCGTGTGGTGTAGGTACACCCACAGCGCTGTTAGGGAGGGAGTTCCAGGATTTTGTCTCTGTGGTGTAGGTTCTCCCACGGTGCTGTTAGGGAGGGAGTTCCAGGATTTTGTCCCTTTGGGGTAGGTACCCCCACGCCGCTGTTAGGTTGGGATTTCCAGGATTTTGTCACTGCGGTGTAGGTAAACCACTGTGCTATTAGGGAGGGTGTTCCAGGAATTTGTCCGTGTGGTATATGTACACCCACGACGCTGTTAGGGAGGGCGTTGCAGGATTTTGTCCGTGTGGTGTAGGTACACCCACGGCGCTGTTAGGGACGGAGTTCCAGGATTTTGTCCCTGTGGTGTAGGTACACCCACGCCGCTGTTAGGGAGGGAGTTCCATAATTTTGTCCCCGTGTGGTGTAGGTACACCCACAGTGCTGTTAGGGAGGTAGTTCCAGGATTTTGTCCGTGTGGTGTAGGTACACCCACGCCGCTGTTAGGGAGGGAGTTCCAGGATTTTGTCCGTGTGGTGTAGGAACACCCACGGCGCTGTTACGGAGAGAGTTCCAGGATTTTGTCCATGTGGTCTAGGTACACCCACGGCGAAGTTAGGGAGGGAGTTCCAGGATTTTGTCCCGTGCGGTGTAGGTACACCCACGCCGCTGTTAGGGAGGGAGTTCCAGGATTTTGTCCCTGTGGTGTAGGTACACCCATGGCGCTGTTAGGGAGGGTTTTCCAGGATTTTGTCCCTGTGGTGTAGGTACACCCACGGCGATGTTAGGGAGGGAGTTCCAGGATTTTGTCCCTGTGGTGTAGGTACACCCACGGCGCTGTTAGGGAGGAGTTCCAGGATTTTGTCCCGTGCGGTGTAGGTACACCCACAGCGCTGTTAGGGAGGGAGTTCCAGGATGTTGTCTCTGTGGTGTAGGTACACCCACGGCGCTGTTAGGGAGGTTGTTCCAGGATTTTGTCCGTGTGGTGTAGGTACACCCACAGCGCTGTTAGGGAGGGAGTTCCAGGATTTTGTCCGTGTGGTGTAGGTACACCCACGGCGCTTTTAGGGAGAGAGTTCCAGGATTTTGTCCGTGTGGTGTAGGTACACCCACGGCGCTGTTAGGGAGGGAGTTCCAGGATTTTGTCCGTGTTGTGTAGGTACACCCACGGCGCTGTTAGGGAGGGAGTTCCAGGATTTTGTCCGTTTGGTGTAGGTACACCCACGGCGCTGTTAGGGAGGGAGTTCCAGGATTTTGTACCCTCTGTGTGGTGTAGGTACACCCACGGCGCTGTTGGGGATGGAGTTCCAGGATTTTGTCCCCTGTGTGTGGTGTAGGTACACCCACGGCGCAGTTAGGGATGGAGTTCCAGGATTTTGTCCCTGTGGTGTAGGTACACCCACAGTGCTGTTAGGGAGGGAGTTACAGGATTTTGTCCCCGTGTGGTGTAGGTACACCCACGGCGCTGGTAGGGATGGAGTTCCAGGATTTTGTCCCCTGTGTGTGGTGTAGGTACACCCACGGCGCTGTTAGGGAGGGAGTTCCAGGATTTTGTCCCGTGTGTGGTGTAGGTACACCCACGGCGCTGTTAGGGAGGGAATTCCAGGATTTTGTCCCGTGTGGTGCAGGTACAGCCACGGCGCTGTTAGGGAGGGAGTTCCAGGATTTTGTCCGCGTGGTGTAGGTACACCCACGGCGCTGTTAGGGAGTGAGTTCCAGGATTTTGTCCCGTGTGTAGTGCAGGTACACCCACGGCGCTGTTAGGGAGGGAGTTCCAGGATTTTATCCGTGTGGTGTAGGTACACCCACGGCGCTGTTAGGGAGGTAGTTCCAGGATTTTGTCCCCGTGTGGTGTAGGTACACCCTTGGCGCTGTTAGGGAGGGAGTTCCAGGATTTTGTCCCTGTGGTGTAGGTACACCCACGGCGCTGTTAGGGAGGGAGTTCCAGGATGTTGTCGCTGTGGTGTAGGTACACCCACGGCGCTGTTAGGGAGTGAGTTCCAGCATCTTGTCCCGTGTGTGGTGTAGGCACACCCACGGCGCTGTTAGGGAGGAACTTCCAGGATTTTGTCCCGTGTGTGGTGTAGGTACACCCACGGCGCTGTTAGGGAGGGTATTCCAGGATTTTGTCCCTTTCGTGTAGGTACACCCACGCCGCTGTTAGGGAGGGATTTCCAGGATTTTTTCCCTGTGGTGTAGGTACACCCACGGCGCTGTTAGGGAGGGAGTTCCAGGATTTTTTCCCTGTGGTGTAGGTACACCCACGGCGCTGTTACGGAGTGAGTTCCAGGATTTTGTCCGTGTGGTGTAGGTACACCCACGGCGCTGTTAGGGAGGGTGTTCCAGGATTTTGTCCCTGTGGTGTAGGTACACCCACGGTGCTGTTAGGGAGGGAGTTCCAGGATTTTGTCCCTGTGGTGTAGGTACACCGACGGCGCTGTTAGGGAGTGAGTTCCAGGATTTTGTCCGTGTGGTGTAGGTACACCCACGGCGCTGCTAGGGAGGGAGTTCCAGGATTTTGTCCGTGTGGTGTAGGTACACCCACAGCGCTGTTAGGGAGGGAGTTCCAGGATTTTGTCCCCGTGTGGTGTAGGTACACCCACGGCGCTGTTAGGGAGCGAGTTCCAGGATTTTGTCCCCGTGTGGTGCAGGTACACCCACAGCGCTGTTAGGGAGGGAGTTCCAGGATTTTGTCCGTGTGGTGTAGGTACACCAATGGCGCTGTTAGGGAGGGAGTTCCAGGATTTTGTCCGTGTGGTGTAGGTACACCCACGGCGATGTTAGGGAGGGAGTTCCAGGATTTTGTCTCTGTAGTGTAGGTACACCCATCGCGCTGTTAGGGAGGGAGTTCCAGGATTTTGTCCTTGTGGTGTAGGTACACCCACGGCGATGTTAGGGAGGGAGTTCTATGATTTTGTCCGTGTGGTGTAGGTACACCCACGGCGCTGTTAGGGAGGGAGTTCAAGAATTTTGTCCCCGTGTGGTGTAGGTACACCCACGGCGCTGTTAGGGAGGGAGTTCCAGGATTTTGTCCCTCTGGTGTAGGTACATCCACGGCGCTGTTAGGGAGGGTGTTCCAGGATTTTGTCCCTGTGGTGTAGGTACACCCACGGTGCTGTTAGGGAGGGAGTTCCAGGATTTTGTCCCTGTGGTGTAGGTACACCGACGGCGCTGTTAGGGAGGGAGTTCCAGGATTTTGTCCGTGTGGTGTAGGTACACCCACGGCGCTGCTAGGGAGGGAGTTCCAGGATTTTGTGTGTGGTGTAGGTACACCCACGGCGCTGTTAGGGAGGGAGTTCCAGGATTTTGTGTGTGGTGTAGGTACACCCACGGCGCTGTTAGGGAGGGAGTTCCAGGATTTTGTCCCCGTGTGGTGGAGGTACACCCACGGCGCTGTTAGGGAGGGAGTTCCAGGATTTTGTCCCTCTGGTGTAGGTACACCCACGGCGCTGTTAGGGAGGGAGTTCCAGGATTTTGTCCGTGTGGTGTAGGTACACCCACGCCGCTGTTAGGGAGGGAGTTCCAGGATTTTGTCCGTGTGATGTAGGTACACCCATGCCGCTGTTAGGGAGGGAGTTCAAGAATTTTGTCCCCGTGTGGTGTAGGTACACCCACAGTGCTGTTAGGGAGGTAGTTCCAGGATTTTGTCCGTGTGGTGTAGGTACACCCACGCCGCTGTTAGGGAGGGAGTTCCAGAATTTTGTCCCCGTGTGGTGTAGGTACACCCACAGTGCTGTTAGGGAGGTAGTTCCAGGATTTTGTCCGTGTGGTGTAGGTACACCCACGCCGCTGTTAGGGAGGGAGTTCCAGGATTTAGTCCCGTGTGGTGTAGGTACTCCCACGGCGCTGTTAGGGAGGGAGTTCCAGGATTTTGTCCGTGTTGTGTAGGTACACCCACGGCGCTGTTAGGGAGGGACTTCCAGGATTTTGTCCGTGTGGTGTAGGTACACCCACGGCGCTGTTAGGGAGGGAGTTCCAGGATTTTGTCCCCTCTGTGTGGTGTAGGTACACCCACGGCGCTGTTAGGGATGGAGTTCCAGGATTTTGTTCCCTGTGTGTGGTGTAGGTACACCCACGGCGCTGTTAGGGATGGAGTTCCAGGATTTTGTCCCGTGTGTGGTGTAGGTACACCCACGGCGCTGTTCGGGATGGAGTTCCAGGATTTTGTCCGTGTTGTGTAGGTACACCCACGGCGCTGTTAGGGAGGGAGTTCCAGGATTTTGTCCCCGTGTGGTGTAGGTAAACCCACGGCGCTGGTAGGGATGGAGTTCCAGGATTTTGTCCCATGTGTGTGGTGTGGGTACACCCACGGCGCTGTTAGGGAGGGAGTTCCAGGATTTTGTCCCTGTGGTGTAGGTACACCCACGCCGCTGTTAGGGAGTGAGATCCAGGATTTTGTCCCGTGTGTGGAGTAGTTACACCCACAGCGCTGTTAGGAAGGGGGTTCCAGGATTTTCTCCGTGTGGTGTAGGTACACCCACGGCGCTGTTAGGGAGGGAGTTCCAGGATTTGGTCCCTGTGGTGTAGGCACACCCACGGCGCTGTTAGGGAGGGAGTTCCAGGATTTTGTGTGTGGTGTAGGTACACCCATGGCGCTGTTAGGGAGGGAGTTCCAGGATTTTGTGTGTGGTGTAGGTACACCCATGGCGCAGTTAGGGAGGGACTTCCAGAATTTTGTCCCGTGTGGTGTAGGTACTCCCACGGCGCTGTTAGGGAGGGAGTTCCAGGATTTTGTCCGTGTTGTGTAGGTACACCCACGGCGCTGTTAGGGAGTGAGTTCCAGGATTTTGTCCGTTTGGTGTAGGTACACCCACGGCGCTGTTAGGGAGGGAGTTCCAGGATTTTGTACCCTCTGTGTGGTGTAGGTACACCCACGGCGCTGTTGGGGATGGAGTTCCAGGATTTTGTCCCCTGTGTGTGGTGTAGGTACACCCACGGCGCTGTTAGGGATGGAGTTCCAGGATTTTGTCCCTGTGGTGTAGGTACACCCACAGTGCTGTTAGGGAGGGAGTTACAGGATTTTGTCCCCGTGTGGTGTAGGTACACCCACGGCGCTGTTAGGGATGGAGTTCCAGGATTTTGTCCGCTGTGTGTGGTGTAGGTACACCCACAGCGCTATTAGGGAGGGAGTTCCAGGATTTTGTCCGCTGTGTGTGGTGTAGGTACACCCACGGCGCTGTTACGGATGGAGTTCCAGGATTTTGTCCCTGTGGTGTAGGTACACCCACAGTGCTGTTAGGGAGGGAGTTCCAGGATTTTGTCCATGTGGTGTAGGTACAGCCACGGTGCTGTTTGGGAGGGAGTTCCAGTATTTTGTCCCTGTGGTGTAGGTACACCCACGGCGCTGTTTGGGAGTGAGTTCCTGGATTTTGTCCCGTGTGTGGTGTAGGTACACCCACGGCGCTGTTAGGGAGGACGTTCCAGGATTTTGTCCCGTGTGTTGTGCAGGTACACCCACGGCTCTGTTAGGGAGCGAGTTCCAGTTTTGTCCCTGTGGTGTAGGTACACCCACGGCGCTGTTAGGGAGCGAGTTCCAGGATTTTGCCCGTGTGGTGTAGGTACACCCACTTCGCTGTTAGGGAGGGAGTTCCAGGATTTTGCCCGTGTTGTGTAGGTACACCCACGGCGCCGTTAGGGAGCCAGTTCCAGGATTTTGTCCCCGTGTGCTGTAGGTACACCCACGGCGCTGTTAGGGAGGGAGTTCCAGGATTTTATCCCTGTGGTGTAGGTACACCGACAGCGCTGTTAGGGAGGGAGTTCCAGGATTTTGTCCCTCTGGTGTAGGTACTCCCACGGCGCTGTTAGTGAGGGACTTCCAGGATTTTGTCCCTGTGGTGTAGGTACACCCACGGCGCTGTTAGGGAGGGAGTTCCAGGATTTTGTCCCCGTGTGGTGGAGGTAAACCCACGGCGCTGTTAGGGAGGGAGTTCCAGGATTTTGTCCCTCTGGTGTAGGTACACCCACGGCGCTGTTAGGGAGGGAGTTCCAGGATTTTGTCCGTGTGGTGTAGGTACACCCACGCCGCTGTTAGGGAGGGAGTTCCAGGATTTTGTCCGTGTGATGTAGGTACACCCATGCCGCTGTTAGGGAGGGAGTTCAAGAATTTTGTCCCCGTGTGGTGTAGGTACACCCACAGTGCTGTTAGGGAGGTAGTTCCAGGATTTTGTCCGTGTGGTGTAGGTACACCCACGCCGCTGTTAGGGAGGGAGTTCCAGAATTTTGTCCCCGTGTGGTGTAGGTACACCCACAGTGCTGTTAGGGAGGTAGTTCCAGGATTTTGTCCGTGTGGTGTAGGTACACCCACGCCGCTGTTAGGGAGGGAGTTCCAGGACTTTGTCCGTGTGGTGTAGGTACACCCACGGCGCTGTTACGGAGAGAGTTCCAGGATTTTGTCCATGTGGTCTAGGTACACCCACGGCGATGTTAGGGAGGGAGTTCCAGGATTTTGTCCCTGTGGTGTAGGTACACCCATGGCGCTGTTAGGGAGGGAGTTCCAGGATTTTGTCTCTGTGGTGTAGGTACACCCACGGCGATGTTAGGGAGGGAGTTCCAGGATTTTGTCCCTGTGGTGTAGGTACACCCACGGCGCTGTTAGGGAGGGAGTTCCAGGATTTTGTCCCGTGCGGTGTAGGTACACCCACAGCGCTGTTAGGGAGGGTGTTCCAGGATTTTGTCTCTGTGGTGTAGGTACACCCACGGCGCTGTTAGGGAGGGAGTTCCAGGATTTTGTCCGTGTGGTGTAGGTACACCCACAGCGCTGTTAGGGAGGGAGTTCCAGGATTTTGTCTCTGTGGTGTAGGTTCTCCCACGGTGCTGTTAGGGAGGGAGTTCCAGGATTTTGTCCCTTTGGGGTAGGTACCCCCACGCCGCTGTTAGGTTGGGATTTCCAGGATTTTGTCACTGCGGTGTAGGTAAACCACTGTGCTATTAGGGAGGGTGTTCCAGGAATTTGTCCGTGTGGTATATGTACACCCACGACGCTGTTAGGGAGGGCGTTGCAGGATTTTGTCCGTGTGGTGTAGGTACACCCACGGCGCTGTTAGGGACGGAGTTCCAGGATTTTGTCCCTGTGGTGTAGGTACACCCACGCCGCTGTTAGGGAGGGAGTTCCATAATTTTGTCCCCGTGTGGTGTAGGTACACCCACAGTGCTGTTAGGGAGGTAGTTCCAGGATTTTGTCCGTGTGGTGTAGGTACACCCACGCCGCTGTTAGGGAGGGAGTTCCAGGATTTTGTCCGTGTGGTGTAGGAACACCCACGGCGCTGTTACGGAGAGAGTTCCAGGATTTTGTCCATGTGGTCTAGGTACACCCACGGCGAAGTTAGGGAGGGAGTTCCAGGATTTTGTCCCGTGCGGTGTAGGTACACCCACGCCGCTGTTAGGGAGGGAGTTCCAGGATTTTGTCCCTGTGGTGTAGGTACACCCATGGCGCTGTTAGGGAGGGTTTTCCAGGATTTTGTCCCTGTGGTGTAGGTACACCCACGGCGATGTTAGGGAGGGAGTTCCAGGATTTTGTCCCTGTGGTGTAGGTACACCCACGGCGCTGTTAGGGAGGAGTTCCAGGATTTTGTCCCGTGCGGTGTACGTACACCCACAGCGCTGTTAGGGAGGGAGTTCCAGGATTTTGTCTCTGTGGTGTAGGTACACCCACGGCGCTGTTAGGGAGGTTGTTCCAGGATTTTGTCCGTGTGGTGTAGGTACACCCACAGCGCTGTTAGGGAGGGAGTTCCAGGATTTTGTCCGTGTGGTGTAGGTACACCCACGGCGCTGTTAGGGAGAGAGTTCCAGGATTTTGTCCGTGTGGTGTAGGTACACCCACGGCGCTGTTAGGGAGGGAGTTCCAGGATTTTGTCTCTGTGGCGTAGGTACACCAATGGCGCTGTTAGGGAGGGAGTTCCAGGATTTTGTCCGTGTGGTGTAGGTACACCCACGGCGATGTTAGGGAGGGAGTTCCAGGATTTTGTCTCTGTAGTGTAGGTACACCCATCGCGCTGTTAGGGAGGGAGTTCCAGGATTTTGTCCTTGTGGTGTAGGTACACCCACGGCGATGTTAGGGAGGGAGTTCTATGATTTTGTCCGTGTGGTGTAGGTACACCCACGGCGCTGTTAGGGAGAGAGTTCCAGGATTTTGTCCGTGTGGTGTAGGTACACCCACGGCGCTGTTAGGGAGGGAGTTCCAGGATTTTGTCTCTGTGGCGTAGGTACACCCACGGCACTGTTAGGGAGAGAGTTCCAGGATTTTGTCCCTTTCGTGTAGGTACACCCACGCCGCTGTTAGGGAGGGATTTCCAGGATTTTGTCACGGTGGTGTAGGTACACCCACAGCGCTATTAGGGAGGGAGTTCCAGGATTTTGTCCCCGTGTGGTGTAGGTACACCCTTGGCGCTGTTAGGGAGGGAGTTCCAGGATTTTGTCCCTGTGGTGTAGGTACACCCACGGCGCTGTTAGGGAGGGAGTTCCAGGATTTTTTCCCAGTGGTGTAGGTACACCCACGGCGCTGTTACGGAGTGAGTTCCAGGATTTTGTCCGTGTGGTTTAGGTACACCCACTGCGCTGTTAGGGAGGGAGTTCCAGGATTTTGTCCCTGTGGTGTAGGTACACCCACGGTGCTGTTATGGAGGGAGTTCCGGGATTTTGTCCCTGTGGTGTAGGTACACCGACGGCGCTGTTAGGGAGGGAGTTCCAGGATTTTGTCCATGTGGTGTAGGTACAGCCACGGTGCTGTTTGGGAGGGAGTTCCAGTATTTTGTCCCTGTGGTGTAGGTACACCCACGGCGCTGTTTGGGAGTGAGTTCCTGGATTTTGTCCCGTGTGTGGTGTAGGTACACCCACGGCGCTGTTAGGGAGGACGTTCCAGGATTTTGTCCCGTGTGTTGTGCAGGTACACCCACGGCTCTGTTAGGGAGCGAGTTCCAGTTTTGTCCCTGTGGTGTAGGTACACCCACGGCGCTGTTAGGGAGCGAGTTCCAGGATTTTGCCCGTGTGGTGTAGGGACACCCACTTCGCTGTTAGGGAGGGAGTTCCAGGATTTTGCCCGTGTTGTGTAGGTACACCCACGGCGCCGTTAGGGAGCCAGTTCCAGGATTTTGTCCCCGTGTGCTGTAGGTACACCCACGGCGCTGTTAGGGAGGGAGTTCCAGGATTTTATCCCTGTGGTGTAGGTACACCGACAGCGCTGTTAGGGAGGGAGTTCCAGGATTTTGTCCCTCTGGTGTAGGTACTCCCACGGCGCTGTTAGTGAGGGACTTCCAGGATTTTGTCCCTGTGGTGTAGGTACACCCACGGCGCTGTTAGGGAGGGAGTTCCAGGATTTTGTCCCCGTGTGGTGGAGGTAAACCCACGGCGCTGTTAGGGAGGGAGTTCCAGGATTTTGTCCCTCTGGTGTAGGTACACCCACGGCGCTGTTAGGGAGGGAGTTCCAGGATTTTGTCCGTGTGGTGTAGGTACACCCACGCCGCTGTTAGGGAGGGAGTTCCAGGATTTTGTCCGTGTGATGTAGGTACACCCATGCCGCTGTTAGGGAGGGAGTTCAAGAATTTTGTCCCCGTGTGGTGTAGGTACACCCACAGTGCTGTTAGGGAGGTAGTTCCAGGATTTTGTCCGTGTGGTGTAGGTACACCCACGCCGCTGTTAGGGAGGGAGTTCCAGAATTTTGTCCCCGTGTGGTGTAGGTACACCCACAGTGCTGTTAGGGAGGTAGTTCCAGGATTTTGTCCGTGTGGTGTAGGTACACCCACGCCGCTGTTAGGGAGGGAGTTCCAGGACTTTGTCCGTGTGGTGTAGGTACACCCACGGCGCTGTTACGGAGAGAGTTCCAGGATTTTGTCCATGTGGTCTAGGTACACCCACGGCGATGTTAGGGAGGGAGTTCCAGGATTTTGTCCCTGTGGTGTAGGTACACCCATGGCGCTGTTAGGGAGGGAGTTCCAGGATTTTGTCTCTGTGGTGTAGGTACACCCACGGCGATGTTAGGGAGGGAGTTCCAGGATTTTGTCCCTGTGGTGTAGGTACACCCACGGCGCTGTTAGGGAGGGAGTTCCAGGATTTTGTCCCGTGCGGTGTAGGTACACCCACAGCGCTGTTAGGGAGGGTGTTCCAGGATTTTGTCTCTTAGGTGTAGGTACACCCACGGCGCTGTTAGGGAGGGAGTTCCAGGATTTTGTCCGTGTGGTGTAGGTACACCCACAGCGCTGTTAGGGAGGGAGTTCCAGGATTTTGTCTCTGTGGTGTAGGTTCTCCCACGGTGCTGTTAGGGAGGGAGTTCCAGGATTTTGTCCCTTTGGGGTAGGTACCCCCACGCCGCTGTTAGGTTGGGATTTCCAGGATTTTGTCACTGCGGTGTAGGTAAACCACTGTGCTATTAGGGAGGGTGTTCCAGGAATTTGTCCGTGTGGTATATGTACACCCACGACGCTGTTAGGGAGGGCGTTGCAGGATTTTGTCCGTGTGGTGTAGGTACACCCACGGCGCTGTTAGGGACGGAGTTCCAGGATTTTGTCCCTGTGGTGTAGGTACACCCACGCCGCTGTTAGGGAGGGAGTTCCATAATTTTGTCCCCGTGTGGTGTAGGTACACCCACAGTGCTGTTAGGGAGGTAGTTCCAGGATTTTGTCCGTGTGGTGTAGGTACACCCACGCCGCTGTTAGGGAGGGAGTTCCAGGATTTTGTCCGTGTGGTGTAGGTACACCCACGGCGCTGTTACGGAGAGAGTTCCAGGATTTTGTCCATGTGGTCTAGGTACACCCACGGCGAAGTTAGGGAGGGAGTTCCAGGATTTTGTCCCGTGCGGTGTAGGTACACCCACGCCGCTGTTAGGGAGGGAGTTCCAGGATTTTGTCCCTGTGGTGTAGGTACACCCATGGCGCTGTTAGGGAGGGTTTTCCAGGATTTTGTCCCTGTGGTGTAGGTACACCCACGGCGATGTTAGGGAGGGAGTTCCAGGATTTTGTCCCTGTGGTGTAGGTACACCCACGGCGCTGTTAGGGAGGGAGTTCCAGGATTTTGTCCCGTGCGGTGTAGGTACACCCACAGCGCTGTTAGGGAGGGAGTTCCAGGATTTTGTCTCTGTGGTGTAGGTACACCCACGGCGCTGTTAGGGAGGTTGTTCCAGGATTTTGTCCGTGTGGTGTAGGTACACCCACAGCGCTGTTAGGGAGGGAGTTCCAGGATTTTGTCCGTGTGGTGTAGGTACACCCACGGCGCTGTTAGGGAGAGAGTTCCAGGATTTTGTCCCTGTGGTGTAGGTACACCCACGGCGCTGTTAGGGAGGGAGTTCCAGGATTTTGTCTCTGTGGCGTAGGTACACCAATGGCGCTGTTAGGGAGGGAGTTCCAGGGTTTTGTCCGTGTGGTGTAGGTACATCCACGGCGATGTTAGGGAGGGAGTTCCAGGATTTTGTCTCTGTAGTGTAGGTACACCCATCGCGCTGTTAGGGAGGGAGTTCCAGGATTTTGTCCTTGTGGTGTAGGTACACCCACGGCGATGTTAGGGAGGGAGTTCTATGATTTTGTCCGTGTGGTGTAGGTACACCCACGGCGCTGTTAGGGAGGGAGTTCCAGGATTTTGTCCCGTGCGGTGTAGGTACACCCACAGCGCTGTTAGGGATGGAGTTCCAGGATTTTGTCTCTGTGGTGTAGGTACACCCACGGCACTGTTAGGGAGAGAGTTCCAGGATTTTGTCCCTTTCGTGTAGGTACACCCACGCCGCTGTTAGGGAGGGATTTCCAGGATTTTGTCACGGTGGTGTAGGTACACCCACAGCGCTATTAGGGAGGGAGTTCCAGGATTTTGTCCCCGTGTGGTGTAGGTACACCCTTGGCGCTGTTAGGGAGGGAGTTCCAGGATTTTGTCCCTGTGGTGTAGGTACACCCACGGCGCTGTTAGGGAGGGAGTTCCAGGATTTTTTCCCAGTGGTGTAGGTACACCCACGGCGCTGTTACGGAGTGAGTTCCAGGATTTTGTCCGTGTGGTTTAGGTACACCCACTGCGCTGTTAGGGAGGGAGTTCCAGGATTTTGTCCCTGTGGTGTAGGTACACCCACGGTGCTGTTATGGAGGGAGTTCCGGGATTTTGTCCCTGTGGTGTAGGTACACCGACGGCGCTGTTAGGGAGGGAGTTCCAGGATTTTGTCCGTGTGGTGTAGGTACACCCACGGCGCTGCTAGGGAGGGATTTCCAGGATTTTGTCCGTGTGGTGTAGGTACACCCACAGCGCTGTTAGGGAGGGAGTTCCAGGATTTTGTCCCCGTGTGGTGTAGGTACACCCACGGCGCTGTTAGGGAGGGAGTTCCAGGATTTTGTCCCCGTGTGGTGCAGGTACACGCACAGCGCTGTTAGGGAGGGAGTTCCAGGATTTTGTCCTTGTGGTGTAGGTACACCCACGACACTGTTAGGGAGGGATTTCCAGGATTTTGTCCCTGTGGTGTAGGTACACCCACAGCGCTGTTAGGTAGGGAGTTCCAGGATTTTGTCCCGTGTGGTGTAGGTACACCCACGGCGCTGTTAGGGAGGGAGTTCCAGGATTTTGTCCTGTGTGTAGTGTAGGTACACCCACAGCGCTGTTAGGGAGGGTGTTCCAGGATTTTGTCCGTGTGGTGTAGGTACACCCACGGCGCTGTTAGGGAGGGAGTTCCAGGATTTTGTCCCTGTGGTGTAGGTACACCCACGGCGCTGTTAGGGAGGGAGTTCCAGGATTTTGTCCCCGTGTGTTGTAGGTACACCCATGGCGCTGTTAGGGAGGGAGTTCCAGGATTTTGTCCCTGTGGTGTAGGTACACCCACGGCGCTGTTAGGGAGGGAGTTCCAGGATTTTGTCCCTGTGGTGAAGGTACACCCACGGCGGTGTTAGGGAGTGAGTTCCAGGATTTTGTCCCGTGTGTGGTGTAGGTACACCCACGGCGCTGTTAGGGAAGAAGTTCCAGGATTTTGTCCCGTGTGTGTTGTAGGTACACCCACAGCGCTGTTAGGGAGGGAGTTCCAGGATTTTGTCCCTGTGGTGTAGGTACACCCACGGCGCTGTTAGGGAGTGAGATCCAGGATTTTGTCCCGTGTGTGGTGTAGGTACACCCACGGCGCTGTTAGTGAGGAAGTTCCAGGATTTTGTCCCGTGTGTGGTGTAGGTACACCCACAGCGCTGTTAGGGAGGGAGTTCCAGGATTTTCTCCGTGTGGTGTAGGTACTCCCACGGCGCTGTTAGGGAGGGAGTTCCAGGATTTTGTCCCTGTGGTGTAGGCACACCCACGGCGCTGTTAGGGAGGGAGTTCCAGGATTTTGTCTGTGTGGTGTAGGTACACCCACTGCGCTGTTTGGGACGGAGTTCCAGGATTTTGTGTGTGGTGTAGGTACACCCACGGCGCTGTTAGGGAGGGAGTTCCAGGATTTTGTCCCTGTGGTGTAGGTACACCCACAGCGCTGTTAGGGTGGGAGTTCCAGGATTTTGTGTGTGGTGTAGGTACACCCATGGCGCTGTTAGGGAGGGAGTTCCAGGATTTTGTGTGTGGTGTAGGTACACCCATGGCGCAGTTAGGGAGGGTCTTCCAGGATTTAGTCCCGTGTGGTGTAGGTACTCCCACGGCGCTGTTAGGGAGGGAGTTCCAGGATTTTGTCCGTGTTGTGCAGGTACACCCACGGCGCTGTTAGGGAGGGACTTCCAGGATTTTGTCCGTGTGGTGTAGGTACACCCACGGCGCTGTTAGGGAGGGAGTTCCAGGATTTTGCCCCCTCTGTGTGGTGTAGGTACACCCACAGTGCTGTTAGGGAGGGAGTTCCAGGATTTTGTCCCCGTGTGGTGTAGGTAAACCCACGGCGCTGGTAGGGATGGAGTTCCAGGATTTTGTCCCATGTGTGTGGTGTGGGTACACCCACGGCGCTGTTAGGGAGGGAGTTCCAGGATTTTGTCCCTGTGGTGTAGGTACACCCACGGCGCTGTTAGGGAGTGAGATCCAGGATTTTGTCCCGTGTGTGGTGTAGGTACACCCACAGCGCTGTTAGTGAGGAAGTTCCAGGATTTTGTCCCGTGTGTGGAGTAGTTACACCCACAGCGCTGTTAGGGAGGGGGTTCCAGCATTTTCTCCGTGTGGTGTAGGTACACCCACGGCGCTGTTAGGGAGGGAGTTCCAGGATTTGGTCCCTGTGGTGTAGGTACACCCACGGCGCTGTTAGGGAGCGAGTTCCAGGATTTTGTCCCTGTGGTGTAGGCACACCCACGGCGCTGTTAGGGAGGGAGTTCCAGGATTTTGTCTCTGTGGTGTAGGCACACCCACGGCGCTGTTAGGGAGGGAGTTCCTGGATTTTGTCCGTGTGGTGTAGGTACACCCACAGCGCTGTTAGGGAGGGAGTTCAAGGATTTTGTCCCTGTGGTGTAGGTACACCCATGGCGCTGTTAGGGAGGGAGTTCCAGGATTTTGTGTGTGGTGTAGGTACACCCATGGCGCTGTTAGGGAGGGAGTTCCAGGATTTTGTGTGTGGTGTAGGTACACCCATGGCGCAGTTAGGGAGGGACTTCCAGGATTTTGTCCCGTGTGGTGTAGGTACTCCCACGGCGGTGTTAGGGAGGGAGTTCCAGGATTTTGTCCGTGTTGTGTAGGTACACCCACGGCGCTGTTAGGGAGGGAGTTCCAGGATTTTGTCCGTTTGGTGTAGGTACACCCACGGCGCTGTTAGGGAGGGAGTTCCAGGATTTTGTACCCTCTGTGTGGTGTAGGTACACCCACGGCGCTGTTGGGGATGGAGTTCCAGGATTTTGTCCCCTGTGTGTGGTGTAGGTACACCCACGGCGCAGTTAGGGATGGAGTTCCAGGATTTTGTCCCTGTGGTGTAGGTACACCCACAGTGCTGTTAGGGAGGGAGTTACAGGATTTTGTCCCCGTGTGGTGTAGGTACACCCACGGCGCTGGTAGGGATGGAGTTCCAGGATTTTGTCCCCTGTGTGTGGTGTAGGTACACCCACGGCGCTGTTAGGGAGGGAGTTCCAGGATTTTGTCCCGTGTGTGGTGTAGGTACACCCACGGCGCTGTTAGGGAGGGAGTTCCAGGATTTTGTCCCGTGTGGTGCAGGTACACCCACGGCGCTGTTAGGGAGGGAGTTCCAGGATTTTGTCCGCGTGGTGTAGGTACACCCACGGCGCTGTTAGGGAGTGAGTTCCAGGATTTTGTCCCGTGTGTAGTGCAGGTACACCCACGGCGCTGTTAGGGAGGGAGTTCCAGGATTTTATCCGTGTGGTGTAGGTACACCCACGGCGCTGTTAGGGAGGGAGTTCCAGGATTTTGTCCCTGTGGTGTAGGTACACCCACGGCGCTGTTAGGGAGGTAGTTCCAGGATTTTGTCCCCGTGTGGTGTAGGTACACCCTTGGCGCTGTTAGGGAGGGAGTTCCAGGATTTTGTCCCTGTGGTGTAGGTACACCCACGGCGCTGTTAGGGAGGGAGTTCCAGGATGTTGTCGCTGTGGTGTAGGTACACCCACGGCGCTGTTAGGGAGTGAGTTCCAGCATCTTGTCCCGTGTGTGGTGTAGGCACACCCACGGCGCTGTTAGGGAGGAACTTCCAGGATTTTGTCCCGTGTGTGGTGTAGGTACACCCACGGCGCTGTTAGGGAGTGTATTCCAGGATTTTGTCCCTTTCGTGTAGGTACACCCACGCCGCTGTTAGGGAGGGATTTCCAGGATTTTGTCACGGTGGTGTAGGTACACCCACAGCGCTATTAGGGAGGGAGTTCCAGGATTTTGTCCCCGTGTGGTGTAGGTACACCCTTGGCGCTGTTAGGGAGGGTGTTCCAGGATTTTGTCCCTGTGGTGTAGGTACACCCACGGCGCTGTTAGGGAGGGAGTTCCAGGATTTTTTCCCTGTGGTGTAGGTACACCCACGGCGCTGTTACGGAGTGAGTTCCAGGATTTTGTCCGTGTGGTGTAGGTACACCCACGGCGCGGTTAGGGAGGGTGTTCCAGGATTTTGTCCCTGTGGTGTAGGTACACCCACGGTGCTGTTAGGGAGGGAGTTCCAGGATTTTGTCCCTGTGGTGTAGGTACACCGACGGCGCTGTTAGGGAGGGAGTTCCAGGATTTTGTCCGTGTGGTGTAGGTACACCCACGGCGCTGCTAGGGAGGGAGTTCCAGGATTTTGTCCGTGTGGTGTAGGTACACCCACAGCGCTGTTAGGGAGGGAGTTCCAGGATTTTGTCCCCGTGTGGTGTAGGTACACCCACGGCGCTGTTAGGGAGGGAGTTCCAGGATTTTGTCCCCGTGTGGTGTAGGTACACCCATGGCGCTGTTAGGGAGCGAGTTCCAGGATTTTGTCCCCGTGTGGTGCAGGTACACCCACAGCGCTGTTAGGGAGGGAGTTCCAGGATTTTGTCCTTGTGGTGTAGGTACACCCACGGCGCTGATAGGGAGGGATTTCCAGGATTTTGTCCGTGTTGTGTAGGTACACCCACAGCGCTGTTAGGGAGGGAGTTCCAGGATTTTGTCCCGTGTGGTGTAGGTACACCCACGGCGCTGTTAGGGAGGGAGTTCCAGGATTTTGTCCTGTGTGTAGTGTAGGTACACCCACAGCGCTGTTAGGGAGGGTGTTCCAGGATTTTGTCCGTGTGGTGTAGGTACACCCACGGCGCTGTTAGGGAGGGAGTTCCAGGATTTTGTCCCTGTGGTGTAGGTACACCCACGGCGCTGTTAGGGAGCGAGTTCCAGGATTTTGCCCGTGTGGTGTAGGGACACCCACTTCGCTGTTAGGGAGGGAGTTCCAGGATTTTGCCCGTGTTGTGTAGGTACACCCACGGCGCCGTTAGGGAGCCAGTTCCAGGATTTTGTCCCCGTGTGCTGTAGGTACACCCACGGCGCTGTTAGGGAGGGAGTTCCAGGATTTTATCCCTGTGGTGTAGGTACACCGACAGCGCTGTTAGGGAGGGAGTTCCAGGATTTTGTCCCTCTGGTGTAGGTACTCCCACGGCGCTGTTAGTGAGGGACTTCCAGGATTTTGTCCCTGTGGTGTAGGTACACCCACGGCGCTGTTAGGGAGGGAGTTCCAGGATTTTGTCCCCGTGTGGTGGAGGTAAACCCACGGCGCTGTTAGGGAGGGAGTTCCAGGATTTTGTCCCTCTGGTGTAGGTACACCCACGGCGCTGTTAGGGAGGGAGTTCCAGGATTTTGTCCGTGTGGTGTAGGTACACCCACGCCGCTGTTAGGGAGGGAGTTCCAGGATTTTGTCCGTGTGATGTAGGTACACCCATGCCGCTGTTAGGGAGGGAGTTCAAGAATTTTGTCCCCGTGTGGTGTAGGTACACCCACAGTGCTGTTAGGGAGGTAGTTCCAGGATTTTGTCCGTGTGGTGTAGGTACACCCACGCCGCTGTTAGGGAGGGAGTTCCAGAATTTTGTCCCCGTGTGGTGTAGGTACACCCACAGTGCTGTTAGGGAGGTAGTTCCAGGATTTTGTCCGTGTGGTGTAGGTACACCCACGCCGCTGTTAGGGAGGGAGTTCCAGGACTTTGTCCGTGTGGTGTAGGTACACCCACGGCGCTGTTACGGAGAGAGTTCCAGGATTTTGTCCATGTGGTCTAGGTACACCCACGGCGATGTTAGGGAGGGAGTTCCAGGATTTTGTCCCTGTGGTGTAGGTACACCCATGGCGCTGTTAGGGAGGGAGTTCCAGGATTTTGTCTCTGTGGTGTAGGTACACCCACGGCGATGTTAGGGAGGGAGTTCCAGGATTTTGTCCCTGTGGTGTAGGTACACCCACGGCGCTGTTAGGGAGGGAGTTCCAGGATTTTGTCCCGTGCGGTGTAGGTACACCCACAGCGCTGTTAGGGAGGGTGTTCCAGGATTTTGTCTCTTAGGTGTAGGTACACCCACGGCGCTGTTAGGGAGGGAGTTCCAGGATTTTGTCCGTGTGGTGTAGGTACACCCACAGCGCTGTTAGGGAGGGAGTTCCAGGATTTTGTCTCTGTGGTGTAGGTTCTCCCACGGTGCTGTTAGGGAGGGAGTTCCAGGATTTTGTCCCTTTGGGGTAGGTACCCCCACGCCGCTGTTAGGTTGGGATTTCCAGGATTTTGTCACTGCGGTGTAGGTAAACCACTGTGCTATTAGGGAGGGTGTTCCAGGAATTTGTCCGTGTGGTATATGTACACCCACGACGCTGTTAGGGAGGGCGTTGCAGGATTTTGTCCGTGTGGTGTAGGTACACCCACGGCGCTGTTAGGGACGGAGTTCCAGGATTTTGTCCCTGTGGTGTAGGTACACCCACGCCGCTGTTAGGGAGGGAGTTCCATAATTTTGTCCCCGTGTGGTGTAGGTACACCCACAGTGCTGTTAGGGAGGTAGTTCCAGGATTTTGTCCGTGTGGTGTAGGTACACCCACGCCGCTGTTAGGGAGGGAGTTCCAGGATTTTGTCCGTGTGGTGTAGGTACACCCACGGCGCTGTTACGGAGAGAGTTCCAGGATTTTGTCCATGTGGTCTAGGTACACCCACGGCGAAGTTAGGGAGGGAGTTCCAGGATTTTGTCCCGTGCGGTGTAGGTACACCCACGCCGCTGTTAGGGAGGGAGTTCCAGGATTTTGTCCCTGTGGTGTAGGTACACCCATGGCGCTGTTAGGGAGGGTTTTCCAGGATTTTGTCCCTGTGGTGTAGGTACACCCACGGCGATGTTAGGGAGGGAGTTCCAGGATTTTGTCCCTGTGGTGTAGGTACACCCACGGCGCTGTTAGGGAGGGAGTTCCAGGATTTTGTCCCGTGCGGTGTAGGTACACCCACAGCGCTGTTAGGGAGGGAGTTCCAGGATTTTGTCTCTGTGGTGTAGGTACACCCACGGCGCTGTTAGGGAGGTTGTTCCAGGATTTTGTCCGTGTGGTGTAGGTACACCCACAGCGCTGTTAGGGAGGGAGTTCCAGGATTTTGTCCGTGTGGTGTAGGTACACCCACGGCGCTGTTAGGGAGAGAGTTCCAGGATTTTGTCCCTGTGGTGTAGGTACACCCACGGCGCTGTTAGGGAGGGAGTTCCAGGATTTTGTCTCTGTGGCGTAGGTACACCAATGGCGCTGTTAGGGAGGGAGTTCCAGGGTTTTGTCCGTGTGGTGTAGGTACACCCACGGCGATGTTAGGGAGGGAGTTCCAGGATTTTGTCTCTGTAGTGTAGGTACACCCATCGCGCTGTTAGGGAGGGAGTTCCAGGATTTTGTCCTTGTGGTGTAGGTACACCCACGGCGATGTTAGGGAGGGAGTTCTATGATTTTGTCCGTGTGGTGTAGGTACACCCACGGCGCTGTTAGGGAGGGAGTTCCAGGATTTTGTCCCGTGCGGTGTAGGTACACCCACAGCGCTGTTAGGGATGGAGTTCCAGGATTTTGTCTCTGTGGTGTAGGTACACCCACGGCACTGTTAGGGAGAGAGTTCCAGGATTTTGTCCCTTTCGTGTAGGTACACCCACGCCGCTGTTAGGGAGGGATTTCCAGGATTTTGTCACGGTGGTGTAGGTACACCCACAGCGCTATTAGGGAGGGAGTTCCAGGATTTTGTCCCCGTGTGGTGTAGGTACACCCTTGGCGCTGTTAGGGAGGGAGTTCCAGGATTTTGTCCCTGTGGTGTAGGTACACCCACGGCGCTGTTAGGGAGGGAGTTCCAGGATTTTTTCCCAGTGGTGTAGGTACACCCACGGCGCTGCTACGGAGTGAGTTCCAGGATTTTGTCCGTGTGGTTTAGGTACACCCACTGCGCTGTTAGGGAGGGAGTTCCAGGATTTTGTCCCTGTGGTGTAGGTACACCCACGGTGCTGTTATGGAGGGAGTTCCGGGATTTTGTCCCTGTGGTGTAGGTACACCGACGGCGCTGTTAGGGAGGGAGTTCCAGGATTTTGTCCGTGTGGTGTAGGTACACCCACGGCGCTGCTAGGGAGGGATTTCCAGGATTTTGTCCGTGTGGTGTAGGTACACCCACAGCGCTGTTAGGGAGGGAGTTCCAGGATTTTGTCCCCGTGTGGTGTAGGTACACCCACGGCGCTGTTAGGGAGGGAGTTCCATGATTTTGTCCCCGTGTGGTGCAGGTACACGCACAGCGCTGTTAGGGAGGGAGTTCCAGGATTTTGTCCTTGTGGTGTAGGTACACCCACGACACTGTTAGGGAGGGATTTCCAGGATTTTGTCCCTGTGGTGTAGGTACACCCACAGCGCTGTTAGGTAGGGAGTTCCAGGATTTTGTCCCGTGTGGTGTAGGTACACCCACGGCGCTGTTAGGGAGGGAGTTCCAGGATTTTGTCCTGTGTGTAGTGTAGGTACACCCACAGCGCTGTTAGGGAGGGTGTTCCAGGATTTTGTCCGTGTGGTGTAGGTACACCCACGGCGCTGTTAGGGAGGGAGTTCCAGGATTTTGTCCCTGTGGTGTAGGTACACCCACGGCGCTGTTAGGGAGGGAGTTCCAGGATTTTGTCCCCGTGTGTTGTAGGTACACCCATGGCGCTGTTAGGGAGGGAGTTCCAGGATTTTGTCCCTGTGGTGTAGGTACACCCACGGCGCTGTTAGGGAGGGAGTTCCAGGATTTTGTCCCTGTGGTGAAGGTACACCCACGGCGGTGTTAGGGAGTGAGTTCCAGGATTTTGTCCCGTGTGTGGTGTAGGTACACCCACGGCGCTGTTAGGGAAGAAGTTCCAGGATTTTGTCCCGTGTGTGTTGTAGGTACACCCACAGCGCTGTTAGGGAGGGAGTTCCAGGATTTTCTCCGTGTGGTGTAGGTACTCCCACGGCGCTGTTAGGGAGGGAGTTCCAGGATTTTGTCCCTGTGGTGTAGGCACACCCACGGCGCTGTTAGGGAGGGAGTTCCAGGATTTTGTCTGTGTGGTGTAGGTACACCCACTGCGCTGTTTGGGACGGAGTTCCAGGATTTTGTGTGTGGTGTAGGTACACCCACGGCGCTGTTAGGGAGGGAGTTCCAGGATTTTGTCCCTGTGGTGTAGGTACACCCACAGCGCTGTTAGGGTGGGAGTTCCAGGATTTTGTGTGTGGTGTAGGTACACCCATGGCGCTGTTAGGGAGGGAGTTCCAGGATTTTGTGTGTGGTGTAGGTACACCCATGGCGCAGTTAGGGAGGGTCTTCCAGGATTTAGTCCCGTGTGGTGTAGGTACTCCCACGGCGCTGTTAGGGAGGGAGTTCCAGGATTTTGTCCGTGTTGTGCAGGTACACCCACGGCGCTGTTAGGGAGGGACTTCCAGGATTTTGTCCGTGTGGTGTAGGTACACCCACGGCGCTGTTAGGGAGGGAGTTCCAGGATTTTGCCCCCTCTGTGTGGTGTAGGTACACCCACAGTGCTGTTAGGGAGGGAGTTCCAGGATTTTGTCCCCGTGTGGTGTAGGTAAACCCACGGCGCTGGTAGGGATGGAGTTCCAGGATTTTGTCCCATGTGTGTGGTGTGGGTACACCCACGGCGCTGTTAGGGAGGGAGTTCCAGGATTTTGTCCCTGTGGTGTAGGTACACCCACGGCGCTGTTAGGGAGTGAGATCCAGGATTTTGTCCCGTGTGTGGTGTAGGTACACCCACAGCGATGTTAGTGAGGAAGTTCCAGGATTTTGTCCCGTGTGTGGAGTAGTTACACCCACAGCGCTGTTAGGGAGGGGGTTCCAGCATTTTCTCCGTGTGGTGTAGGTACACCCACGGCGCTGTTAGGGAGGGAGTTCCAGGATTTGGTCCCTGTGGTGTAGGCACACCCACGGCGCTGTTAGGGAGCGAGTTCCAGGATTTTGTCCCTGTGGTGTAGGCACACCCACGGCGCTGTTAGGGAGGGAGTTCCAGGATTTTGTCTCTGTGGTGTAGGCACACCCACGGCGCTGTTAGGGAGGGAGTTCCTGGATTTTGTCCGTGTGGTGTAGGTACACCCACAGCGCTGTTAGGGAGGGAGTTCCAGGATTTTGTCCCTGTGGTGTAGGTACACCCACGGCGCTGTTAGGGAGGGAGTTCCAGGATTTTGTGTGTGGTATAGGTACACCCATGGCGCTGTTAGGGAGGGAGTTCCAGGATTTTGTGTGTGGTGTAGGTACACCCATGGCGCTGTTAGGGAGGGAGTTCCAGGATTTTGTGTGTGGTGTAGGTACACCCATGGCGCAGTTAGGGAGGGACTTCCAGGATTTTGTCCCGTGTGGTGTAGGTACTCCCACGGCGGTGTTAGGGAGGGAGTTCCAGGATTTTGTCCGTGTTGTGTAGGTACACCCACGGCGCTGTTAGGGAGGGAGTTCCAGGATTTTGTCCGTTTGATGTAGGTACACCCACGGCGCTGTTAGGGAGGGAGTTCCAGGATTTTGTACCCTCTGTGTGGTGTAGGTACACCCACGGCGCTGTTGGGGATGGAGTTCCAGGATTTTGTCCCCTGTGTGTGGTGTAGGTACACCCACGGCGCAGTTAGGGATGGAGTTCCAGGATTTTGTCCCTGTGGTGTAGGTACACCCACAGTGCTGTTAGGGAGGGAGTTACAGGATTTTGTCCCCGTGTGGTGTAGGTACACCCACGGCGCTGGTAGGGATGGAGTTCCAGGATTTTGTCCCCTGTGTGTGGTGTAGGTACACCCACGGCGCTGATAAGGAGGGAGTTCCAGGATTTTGTCCCGTGTGTGGTGTAGGTACACCCACGGCGCTGTTAGGGAGGGAGTTCCAGGATTTTGTCCCGTGTGGTGCAGGTACACCCACGGCGCTGTTAGGGAGGGAGTTCCAGGATTTTGTCCGCGTGGTGCAGGTACACCCACGGCGCTGTTAGGGAGTGAGTTCCAGGATTTTGTCCCGTGTGTAGTGCAGGTACACCCACGGCGCTGTTAGGGAGGGAGTTCCAGGATTTTATCCGTGTGGTGTAGGTACACCCACGGCGCTGTTAGGGAGGGAGTTCCAGGATTTTGTCCCTGTGGTGTAGGTACACCCACGGCGCTGTTAGGGAGGTAGTTCCAGGATTTTGTCCCCGTGTGGTGTAGGTACACCCTTGGCGCTGTTAGGGAGGGAGTTCCAGGATTTTGTCCCTGTGGTGTAGGTACACCCACGGCGCTGTTAGGGAGGGAGTTCCAGGATGTTGTCGCTGTGGTGTAGGTACACCCACGGCGCTGTTAGGGAGTGAGTTCCAGCATCTTGTCCCGTGTGTGGTGTAGGCACACCCACGGCGCTGTTAGGGAGGAACTTCCAGGATTTTGTCCCGTGTGTGGTGTAGGTACACCCACGGCGCTGTTAGGGAGGGTATTCCAGGATTTTGTCCCTTTCGTGTAGGTACACCCACGCCGCTGTTAGGGAGGGATTTCCAGGATTTTGTCACGGTGGTGTAGGTACACCCACAGCGCTATTAGGGAGGGAGTTCCAGGATTTTGTCCCCGTGTGGTGTAGGTACACCCTTGGCGCTGTTAGGGAGGGTGTTCCAGGATTTTGTCCCTGTGGTGTAGGTACACCCACGGCGCTGTTAGGGAGGGAGTTCCAGGATTTTTTCCCTGTGGTGTAGGTACACCCACGGCGCTGTTACGGAGTGAGTTCCAGGATTTTGTCCGTGTGGTGTAGGTACACCCACGGCGCGGTTAGGGAGGGTGTTCCAGGATTTTGTCCCTGTGGTGTAGGTACACCCACGGTGCTGTTAGGGAGGGAGTTCCAGGATTTTGTCCCTGTGGTGTAGGTACACCGACGGCGCTGTTAGGGAGGGAGTTCCAGGATTTTGTCCGTGTGGTGTAGGTACACCCACGGCGCTGCTAGGGAGGGAGTTCCAGGATTTTGTCCGTGTGGTGTAGGTACACCCACAGCGCTGTTAGGGAGGGAGTTCCAGGATTTTGTCCCCGTGTGGTGTAGGTACACCCACGGCGCTGTTAGGGAGGGAGTTCCAGGATTTTGTCCCCGTGTGGTGTAGGTACACCCATGGCGCTGTTAGGGAGCGAGTTCCAGGATTTTGTCCCCGTGTGGTGCAGGTACACCCACAGCGCTGTTAGGGAGGGAGTTCCAGGATTTTGTCCTTGTGGTGTAGGTACACCCACGGCGCTGATAGGGAGGGATTTCCAGGATTTTGTCCCTGTGGTGTAGGTACACCCACAGCGCTGTTAGGGAGGGAGTTCCAGGATTTTGTCCCGTGTGGTGTAGGTACACCCACGGCGCTGTTAGGGAGGGAGTTCCAGGATTTTGTCCTGTGTGTAGTGTAGGTACACCCACAGCGCTGTTAGGGAGGGTGTTCCAGGATTTTGTCCGTGTGGTGTAGGTACACCCACGGCGCTGTTAGGGAGGGAGTTCCAGGATTTTGTCCCTGTGGTGTAGGTACACCCACGGCGCTGTTAGGGAGGGAGTTCCAGGATTTTGTCCCCGTGTGGTGTAGGTACACCCATGGCGCTGTTAGGGAGTGAGTTCCAGGATTTTGTCCCGTGTGTGGTGTAGGCACACCCACGGCGCTGTTAGGGAAGAAGTTCCAGGATTTTGTCCCTGTGGTGTAGGTACACCCACGGCGCTGTTAGGGAGTGAGATCCAGGATTTTGTCCCGTGTGTGGTGTAGGTACACCCACGGCGCTGTTAGTGAGGAAGTTCCAGGATTTTGTCCCGTGTGTGGTGTAGGTACACCCACAGCGCTGTTAGGGAGGGAGTTCCAGGATTTTCTCCGTGTGGTGTAGGTACTCCCACGGCGCTGTTAGGGAGGGAGTTCCAGGATTTGGTCCCTGTGGTGTAGGCACACCCACGGCGCTGTTAGGGAGGGAGTTCCAGGATTTTGTGTGTGGTGTAGGTACACCCATGGCGCAGTTAGGGAGGGACTTCCAGAATTTTGTCCCGTGTGGTGTAGGTACTCCCACGGCGCTGTTAGGGAGGGAGTTCCAGGATTTTGTCCGTGTTGTGTAGGTACACCCACGGCGCTGTTAGGGAGTGAGTTCCAGGATTTTGTCCGTTTGGTGTAGGTACACCCACGGCGCTGTTAGGGAGGGAGTTCCAGGATTTTGTACCCTCTGTGTGGTGTAGGTACACCCACGGCGCTGTTGGGGATGGAGTTCCAGGATTTTGTCCCCTGTGTGTGGTGTAGGTACACCCACGGCGCTGTTAGGGATGGAGTTCCAGGATTTTGTCCCTGTGGTGTAGGTACACCCACAGTGCTGTTAGGGAGGGAGTTACAGGATTTTGTCCCCGTGTGGTGTAGGTACACCCACGGCGCTGTTAGGGATGGAGTTCCAGGATTTTGTCCGCTGTGTGTGGTGTAGGTACACCCACGGCGCTGTTACGGATGGAGTTCCAGGATTTTGTCCCTGTGGTGTAGGTACACCCACAGTGCTGTTAGGGAGGGAGTTCCAGGATTTTGTCCATGTGGTGTAGGTACAGCCACGGTGCTGTTTGGGAGGGAGTTCCAGTATTTTGTCCCTGTGGTGTAGGTACACCCACAGCGCTGTTTGGGAGTGAGTTCCTGGATTTTGTCCCGTGTGTGGTGTAGGTACACCCACGGCGCTGTTAGGGAGGACGTTCCAGGATTTTGTCCCGTGTGTTGTGCAGGTACACCCCCGGCTCTGTTAGGGAGCGAGTTCCAGTTTTGTCCCTGTGGTGTAGGTACACCCACGGCGCTGTTAGGGAGCGAGTTCCAGGATTTTGCCCGTGTGGTGTAGGTACACCCACGGCGCTGTTAGGGAGGGAGTTCCAGGATTTTGCCCGTGTTGTGTAGGTACACCCACGGCGCCGTTAGGGAGCCAGTTCCAGGATTTTGTCCCCGTGTGCTGTAGGTACACCCACGGCGCTGTTAGGGAGGGAGTTCCAGGATTTTATCCCTGTGGTGTAGGTACACCGACAGCGCTGTTAGGGAGGGAGTTCCAGGATTTTGTCCCTCTGGTGTAGGTACTCCCACGGCGCTGTTAGTGAGGGACTTCCAGGATTTTGTCCCTGTGGTGTAGGTACACCCACGGCGCTGTTAGGGAGGGAGTTCCAGGATTTTGTCCCCGTGTGGTGGAGGTACACCCACGGCGCTGTTAGGGAGAAAGTTCCAGGATTTTGTCCCTCTGGTGTAGGTACACCCACGGCGCTGTTAGGGAGGGAGTTCCAGGATTTTGTCCGTGTGGTGTAGGTACACCCACGCCGCTGTTAGGGAGGGAGTTCCAGGATTTTGTCCGTGTGATGTAGGTACACCCATGCCGCTGTTAGGGAGGGAGTTCAAGAATTTTGTCCCCGTGTGGTGTAGGTACACCCACAGTGCTGTTAGGGAGGTAGTTCCAGGATTTTGTCCGTGTGGTGTAGGTACACCCACGCCGCTGTTAGGGAGGGAGTTCCAGAATTTTGTCCCCGTGTGGTGTAGGTACACCCACAGTGCTGTTAGGGAGGTAGTTCCAGGATTTTGTCCGTGTGGTGTAGGTACACCCACGCCGCTGTTAGGGAGGGAGTTCCAGGACTTTGTCCGTGTGGTGTAGGTACACCCACGGCGCTGTTACGGAGAGAGTTCCAGGATTTTGTCCATGTGGTCTAGGTACACCCACGGCGATGTTAGGGAGGGAGTTCCAGGATTTTGTCCCTGTGGTGTAGGTACACCCATGGCGCTGTTAGGGAGGGAGTTCCAGGATTTTGTCTCTGTGGTGTAGGTACACCCACGGCGATGTTAGGGAGGGAGTTCCAGGATTTTGTCCCTGTGGTGTAGGTACACCCACGGCGCTGTTAGGGAGGGAGTTCCAGGATTTTGTCCCGTGCGGTGTAGGTACACCCACAGCGCTGTTAGGGAGGGTGTTCCAGGATTTTGTCTCTGTGGTGTAGGTACACCCACGGCGCTGTTAGGGAGGGAGTTCCAGGATTTTGTCCGTGTGGTGTAGGTACACCCACTGCGCTGTTAGGGAGGGAGTACCAGGATTTTGTCTCTGTGGTGTAGGTTCTCCCACGGTGCTGTTAGGGAGGGAGTTCCAGGATTTTGTCCCTTTGGGGTAGGTACCCCCACGCCGCTGTTAGGTTGGGATTTCCAGGATTTTGTCACTGTGGTGTAGGTAAACCACTGTGCTATTAGGGAGGGTGTTCCAGGAATTTGTCCGTGTGGTATATGTACACCCACGACGCTGTTAGGGAGGGCGTTGCAGGATTTTGTCCGTGTGGTGTAGGTACACCCACGGCGCTGTTAGGGACGGAGTTCCAGGATTTTGTCCCTGTGGTGTAGGTACACCCAAGCCGCTGTTAGGGAGGGAGTTCCATAATTTTGTCCCCGTGTGGTGTAGGTACACCCACAGTGCTGTTAGGGAGGTAGTTCCAGGATTTTGTCCGTGTGGTGTAGGTACACCCACGCCGCTGTTAGGGAGGGAGTTCCAGGATTTTGTCCGTGTGGTGTAGGTACACCCACGGCGCTGTTACGGAGAGAGTTCCAGGATTTTGTCCATGTGGTCTAGGTACACCCACGGCGATGTTAGGGAGGGAGTTCCAGGACTTTGTCCCTGTGGTGTAGGTACACCCATGGCGCTGTTAGGGAGGGTTTTCCAGGATTTTGTCCCTGTGGTGTAGGTACACCCACGGCGATGTTAGGGAGGGAGTTCCAGGATTTTGTCCCTGTGGTGTAGGTACACCCACGGCGCTGTTAGGGAGGGAGTTCCAGGATTTTGTCCCGTGCGGTGTAGGTACACCCACAGCGCTGTTAGGGAGGGAGTTCCAGGATTTTGTCTCTGTGGTGTAGGTACACCCACGGCGCTGTTAGGGAGGTTGTTCCAGGATTTTGTCCGTGTGGTGTAGGTACACCCACAGCGCTGTTAGGGAGGGAGTTCCAGGATTTTGTCCGTGTGGTGTAGGTACACCCACGGCGCTGTTAGGGAGAGAGTTCCAGGATTTTGTCCGTGTGGTGTAGGTACACCCACGGCGCTGTTAGGGAGGGAGTTCCAGGATTTTGTCTCTGTGGCGTAGGTACACCAATGGCGCTGTTAGGGAGGGAGTTCCAGGATTTTGTCCGTGTGGTGTAGGTACACCCACGGCGATGTTAGGGAGGGAGTTCCAGGATTTTGTCTCTGTAGTGTAGGTACACCCATCGCGCTGTTAGGGAGGGAGTTCCAGGATTTTGTCCTTGTGGTGTAGGTACACCCACGGCGATGTTAGGGAGGGAGTTCTATGATTTTGTCCGTGTGGTGTAGGTACACCCACGGCGCTGTTAGGGAGGGAGTTCCAGGATTTTGTCCCGTGCGGTGTAGGTACACCCACAGCGCTGTTAGGGATGGAGTTCCAGGATTTTGTCTCTGTGGTGTAGGTACACCCACGGCACTGTTAGGGAGAGAGTTCCAGGATTTTGTCCCTTTCGTGTAGGTACACCCACGCCGCTGTTAGGGAGGGATTTCCAGGATTTTGTCACGGTGGTGTAGGTACACCCACAGCGCTATTAGGGAGGGAGTTCCAGGATTTTGTCCCCGTGTGGTGTAGGTACACCCTTGGCGCTGTTAGGGAGGGAGTTCCAGGATTTTGTCCCTGTGGTGTAGGTACACCCACGGCGCTGTTAGGGAGGGAGTTCCAGGATTTTTTCCCAGTGGTGTAGGTACACCCACGGCGCTGTTACGGAGTGAGTTCCAGGATTTTGTCCGTGTGGTTTAGGTACACCCACTGCGCTGTTAGGGAGGGAGTTCCAGGATTTTGTCCCTGTGGTGTAGGTACACCCACGGTGCTGTTATGGAGGGAGTTCCGGGATTTTGTCCCTGTGGTGTAGGTACACCGACGGCGCTGTTAGGGAGGGAGTTCCAGGATTTTGTCCGTGTGGTGTAGGTACACCCACGGCGCTGCTAGGGAGGGAGTTCCAGGATTTTGTCCGTGTGGTGTAGGTACACCCACAGCGCTGTTAGGGAGGGAGTTCCAGGATTTTGTCCCCGTGTGGTGTAGGTACACCCACGGCGCTGTTAGGGAGGGAGTTCCAGGATTTTGTCCCCGTGTGGTGCAGGTACACGCACAGCGCTGTTAGGGAGGGAGTTCCAGGATTTTGTCCTTGTGGTGTAGGTACACCCACGACACTGTTAGGGAGGGATTTCCAGGATTTTGTCCCTGTGGTGTAGGTACACCCACAGCGCTGTTAGGTAGGGAGTTCCAGGATTTTGTCCCGTGTGGTGTAGGTACACCCACGGCGCTGTTAGGGAGGGTGTTCCAGGATTTTGTCCTGTGTGTAGTGTAGGTACACCCACAGCGCTGTTAGGGAGGGTGTTCCAGGATTTTGTCCGTGTGGTGTAGGTACACCCACGGCGCTGTTAGGGAGGGAGTTCCAGGATTTTGTCCCTGTGGTGTAGGTACACCCACGGCGCTGTTAGGGAGGGAGTTCCAGGATTTTGTCCCCGTGTGTTGTAGGTACACCCATGGCGCTGTTAGGGAGGGAGTTCCAGGATTTTGTCCCTGTGGTGTAGGTACACCCACGGCGCTGTTAGGGAGGGAGTTCCAGGATTTTGTCCCTGTGGTGAAGGTACACCCACGGCGGTGTTAGGGAGTGAGTTCCAGGATTTTGTCCCGTGTGTGGTGTAGGTACACCCACGGCGCTGTTAGGGAAGAAGTTGCAGGATTTTGTCCCGTGTGTGTTGTAGGTACACCCACAGCGCTGTTAGGGAGGGAGTTCCAGGATTTTGTCCCTGTGGTGTAGGTACACCCACGGCGCTGTTAGGGAGTGAGATCCAGGATTTTGTCCCGTGTGTGGTGTAGGTACACCCACGGCGCTGTTAGTGAGGAAGTTCCAGGATTTTGTCCCGTGTGTGGTGTAGGTACACCCACAGCGCTGTTAGGGAGGGAGTTCCAGGATTTTCTCCGTGTGGTGTAGGTACTCCCACGGCGCTGTTAGGGAGGGAGTTCCAGGATTTTGTCCCTGTGGTGTAGGTACACCCACGGCGCTGTTAGGGAGGGAGTTCCAGGATTTTGTCCCTGTGGTGTAGGCACACCCACGGCGCTGTTAGGGAGGGAGTTCCAGGATTTTGTCTGTGTGGTGTAGGTACACCCACTGCGCTGTTTGGGACGGAGTTCCAGGATTTTGTGTGTGGTGTAGGTACACCCACGGCGCTGTTAGGGAGGGAGTTCCAGGATTTTGTCCCTGTGGTGTAGGTACACCCACAGCGCTGTTAGGGTGGGAGTTCCAGGATTTTGTGTGTGGTGTAGGTACACCCATGGCGCTGTTAGGGAGGGAGTTCCAGGATTTTGTGTGTGGTGTAGGTACACCCATGGCGCAGTTAGGGAGGGTCTTCCAGGATTTAGTCCCGTGTGGTGTAGGTACTCCCACGGCGCTGTTAGGGAGGGAGTTCCAGGATTTTGTCCGTGTTGTGTAGGTACACCCACGGCGCTGTTAGGGAGGGACTTCCAGGATTTTGTCCGTGTGGTGTAGGTACACCCACGGCGCTGTTAGGGAGGGAGTTCCAGGATTTTGCCCCCTCTGTGTGGTGTAGGTACACCCACAGTGCTGTTAGGGAGGGAGTTCCAGGATTTTGTCCCCGTGTGGTGTAGGTAAACCCACGGCGCTGGTAGGGATGGAGTTCCAGGATTTTGTCCCATGTGTTTGGTGTGGGTACACCCACGGCGCTGTTAGGGAGGGAGTTCCAGGATTTTGTCCCTGTGGTGTAGGTACACCCACGGCGCTGTTAGGGAGTGAGATCCAGGATTTTGTCCCGTGTGTGGTGTAGGTACACCCACAGCGCTGTTAGTGAGGAAGTTCCAGGATTTTGTCCCGTGTGTGGAGTAGTTACACCCACAGCGCTGTTAGGGAGGGGGTTCCAGCATTTTCTCCGTGTGGTGTAGGTACACCCACGGCGCTGTTAGGGAGGGAGTTCCAGGATTTGGTCCCTGTGGTGTAGGCACACCCACGGCGCTGTTAGGGAGCGAGTTCCAGGATTTTGTCCCTGTGGTGTAGGTACACCCACGGCGCTGTTAGGGAGCGAGTTCCAGGATTTTGTCCCTGTGGTGTAGGTACACCCACAGCGCTGTTAGGGAGGGAGTTCCAGGATTTTGTGTGTGGTGTAGGTACACCCACGGCGCTGTTAGGGAGGGAGTTCCAGGATTTTGTCCCTGTGGTGTAGGCACACCCACGGCGCTGTTAGGGAGGGAGTTCCTGGATTTTGTCCCTGTGGTGTAGGTACACCCACAGCGCTGTTAGGGAGGGAGTTCCAGGATTTTGTCCCTGTGGTGTAGGTACACCCACGGCGCTGTTAGGGAGGGAGTTCCAGGATTTTGTGTGTGGTATAGGTACACCCATGGCGCTGTTAGGGAGGGAGTTCCAGGATTTTGTGTGTGGTGTAGGTACACCCATGGCGCTGTTAGGGAGGGAGTTCCAGGATTTTGTGTGTGGTGTAGGTACACCCATGGCGCAGTTAGGGAGGGACTTCCAGGATTTTGTCCCGTGTGGTGTAGGTACTCCCACGGCGGTGTTAGGGAGGGAGTTCCAGGATTTTGTCCGTGTTGTGTAGGTACACCCACGGCCCTGTTAGGGAGGGAGTTCCAGGATTTTGTCCGTTTGGTGTAGGTACACCCACGGCGCTGTTAGGGAGGGAGTTCCAGGATTTTGTACCCTCTGTGTGGTGTAGGTACACCCACGGCGCTGTTGGGGATGGAGTTCCAGGATTTTGTCCCCTGTGTGTGGTGTAGGTACACCCTCGGCGCAGTTAGGGATGGAGTTCCAGGATTTTGTCCCTGTGGTGTAGGTACACCCACAGTGCTGTTAGGGAGGGAGTTACAGGATTTTGTCCCCGTGTGGTGTAGGTACACCCACGGCGCTGGTAGGGATGGAGTTCCAGGATTTTGTCCCCTGTGTGTGGTGTAGGTACACCCACGGCGCTGTTAGGGAGGGAGTTCCAGGATTTTGTCCCGTGTGTGGTGTAGGTACACCCACGGCGCTGTTAGGGAGGGAGTTCCAGGATTTTGTCCCGTGTGGTGCAGGTACACCCACGGCGCTGTTAGGGAGGGAGTTCCAGGATTTTGTCCGCGTGGTGTAGGTACACCCACGGCGCTGTTAGGGAGTGAGTTCCAGGATTTTGTCCCGTGTGTAGTGCAGGTACACCCACGGCGCTGTTAGGGAGGGAGTTCCAGGATTTTATCCGTGTGGTGTAGGTACACCCACGGCGCTGTTAGGGAGGGAGTTCCAGGATTTTGTCCCTGTGGTGTAGGTACACCCACGGCGCTGTTAGGGAGGTAGTTCCAGGATTTTGTCCCCGTGTGGTGTAGGTACACCCTTGGCGCTGTTAGGGAGGGAGTTCCAGGATTTTGTCCCTGTGGTGTAGGTACACCCACGGCGCTGTTAGGGAGGGAGTTCCAGGATGTTGTCGCTGTGGTGTAGGTACACCCACGGCGCTGTTAGGGAGTGAGTTCCAGCATCTTGTCCCGTGTGTGGTGTAGGCACACCCACGGCGCTGTTAGGGAGGAACTTCCAGGATTTTGTCCCGTGTGTGGTGTAGGTACACCCACGGCGCTGTTAGGGAGGGTATTCCAGGATTTTGTCCCTTTCGTGTAGGTACACCCACGCCGCTGTTAGGGAGGGATTTCCAGGATTTTGTCACGGTGGTGTAGGTACACCCACAGCGCTATTAGGGAGGGAGTTCCAGGATTTTGTCCCCGTGTGGTGTAGGTACACCCTTGGCGCTGTTAGGGAGGGTGTTCCAGGATTTTGTCCCTGTGGTGTAGGTACACCCACGGCGCTG
>NW_027598244.1:0-50126 GCF_964194155.1 Cetorhinus maximus | reverse complement strand
GTGTGTGTGGGAGTGTGTGTTTGGGAGAGTGTATATGGGAATGTGAATATGGGAGAGTGTGTGTGGGAGAGTGTGTGTGAGAGAGTGTGTGAGAGAGAGTGTGTGTGGGAGAGTGTGTGTGGGAGAGTGTGTGGGAGAATGTGTGTGGGAGAGTGTGTGTGGGAGAGTATGTGTGGGAGAGTGTGTGTGGGAGCGTGTTCGTGGGAGAGTGTGTGTGGGAGAGAGTGTGAGGGAGAGTGTGTGTGTGAGTGTGTGTGTGGGAGAGTGTGTGTGGGAGAGTGTTTGTGGGAGAGTGTGTGTGGGAGAGTGTGTGTGGGAGAGTGTGTGTGGGAGAGAGTGTGAGGGAGAGTGTGTGTGGGAGTGTGTGTGTGGGAGAGTGTGTGTGGGAGAGTGTGTGAGGGAGAGTGTGCGTGGGAGTGTGTGTGTGTGAGAGTGCGTGTGGGAGACTGTGTGTGGAAGAGTGTGTGGGAGAGTGTGTGTGGGAGAGTGTGTGTGGGAATGTGTGTTTGGGAGAGTGTATATGGGAATGTGTGTGTGAGACGGTGTGTGGGGGAGTGTGTGTGGAGAGCGTGTGTGGGAGAGTGTGTGTGGGAGAGTGTGTGTGGGAGAGTGTGAGAGGGAGAGTGTGTGTGGGAGAGTTTGTGAGGGAGAGTGTGTGTGGGGGAGTGTGTGGGAGAGTGTGGTTTGGGAGAGTGTGTGTGGGAGAGTGTGTGTGGGAGATTGTGGTTTGGGAGAGTGTGTGTGGGATAGTGTGTGTGGGAGAGTGTTTGTGGGAGAGTGTGGTTTGGGAGAGTGTGTGGGAGAGTGTGTCTGGGAGAGTGTGAGAGGGATCGTGTGCGGGAGAGTGTGCGTGGGGCTGTGTGTGGGAGCGTGTGTGTGGGAGAGTGTGTGAGATAGAGTGTGTGTGGGAGACTGTGGGTGGGAGAGTGAGTGTGGGAGAGTGTGTGTGGGAGAGTGTGTGTGGGAGAGTGTGTGAGGGCATGTGTGGGAGAGTGTGTGAGGGAGAGTGTGTGTGGGAGAGTGTGTGTGGGAGAGTGTGTGTGGGAGAGTGTGAGAGGGAGAGTGTGAGAGGGAGAGTGTGTGTGGGGGAATGTTTGTGGGACAGTGTGTGTGGGAGAGTGTGTGTGGGAGAGTGTGTGTGGGAGAGTGTGAGAGGGAGAGTGTGTGTGGGAGAGTTTGTGAGGGAGAGTGTGTGTGGGAGAGTGTGTGTGGGAGAGTGTGTGTGGGCGAGTGTGTGTGGAGAGCGTGTGTGGGAGAGTGTGTGTGGGAGAGTGTGTGTGGGAGAGTGTGAGAGGGAGAGTGTGTGTGGGAGAGTTTGTGAGGGAGAGTGTGTGTGGGGGAGTGTGTGGGAGAGTGTGTGTGGGAGAGTGTGTGTGGGAGATTGTGTGTGGGAGAGTGCGTGTGGGAGAGTGTGTGTGGGAGACTGTGTGTGGGAGAGTGTGTGAGGGAGAGTGTGTGAGGGAGAGTGTGTGTGGGAGAGAGTGTGAGGGAGCGTGTGTGTCAGAGCGTGTGTGTGCGAGAGTGTGTGTGGGAGAGTGCGTGTGGGAAAGTGTGTGTGGGAGAGTGTGTGAGGGAACGTGTGGTGTGTGGGAGAGTGTGTGTGGGAGACTGTGTGTTGGAGAGTGTGTGTGGGAGAGTGTGTGAGGGAGCGTGTGGTGTGTGGAAGAGTGTGTGAGGGAGCGTGTGTGGGAGAGTGTGAGTCGGAGAGTGTGTGTGGGAGAGTGTGTGTGGGAGAGTGTGTGTGGGAGAGTGTGTGTGGGAGAGTGTGTGGGAGAGTGTGTGTGGGAGAGTGTGTGTCGGAGAGTGTGTCTGGGAGAGTGTGTGTGGGAGAGTGTGTGTGGGAGTGTGTGTGGGAGAGTGTATGTGGGAGAGTGTGTGTGGGAGTGTGTGTGGGAGCGTGTGTGTGGGAGAGTGTGTGTGGGAGAGTGTGTGTGGGAGAGTGTGTGGGAGAGTGTGTGTGGGCGAGTGTGTGTGGAGTGTGTGTGGGACAGTGTGTGTGGGAGAGTGTGTGTGGGAGAGTGTGTGGGAGAGTGTGTGTGGGAGTGTGTGTGGGAGAGTGTGTGTGGGAGAGTGTGTGTGGGAGAGTGTGCGTGGGAGAGTGTGCGTGGGAGAGTGTGTGTGGGAGCGTGTGTGTGGGAGAGTGTGTGTGGGAGAGTGTGTGTGGGAGAGTGTGTGTGGGAGCGTGTGTGGGAGAGTGTGTGTGGGAGAGTGTGTGGGAGAGTGTGTGTGGGAGCGTGTGTGTGGGGGAGTGTGTGTGGGAGAGTGTGTGTGGGAGAGTGTGTGTGGGAGAGTGTGTGTATAGCAGAGTGTGTGTGGGAGTGTGTGTTTGGGAGAGTGTATATGGGAATGTGTATATGGGAGAGTGTGTGTGGGAGAGTGTGTGTGAGAGAGTGTGTGAGAGAGAGTGTGTGTGGGAGAATGTGTGTTGGAGAGTGTGTGGGAGAATGTGTGTGGGAGAGTGTGTGTGGGAGAGTATGTGTGGGAGAGTGTGTGTGGGAGCGTGTTTGTGGGAGAGTGTGTGTGGGAGAGAGTGTGAGGGAGAGTGTGTGTGTGAGTGTGTGGGAGAGTGTGTGTGGGAGAGTGTGTGTGGGAGAGTGTGTGTGGGAGAGTGTGTGTGGGAGAGTGTGTATGGGAGAGAGTGTGAGGGAGAGTGTGTGTGGGAGTGTGTGTGTGGGAGAGTGTGTGTGGGAGAGTGTGTGAGGGAGAGTGTGTGTGGGAGTGTGTGTGTGTGAGAGTGCGTGTGGGAGACTGTGTGTGGAAGAGTGTGTGGGAGAGTGTGTGTGGGAGAGTGTGTGTGGGAATGTGTGTTTGGGAGAGTGTATATGGGAATGTGTGTGTGAGACTGTGTGTGGGGGAGTGTGTGTGGAGAGCGTGTGTGGGAGAGTGTGTGTGGGAGAGTGTGTGTGGGAGAGTGTGAGAGGGAGAGTGTGTGTGGGAGAGTTTGTGAGGGAGAGTGTGTGTGGGGGAGTGTGTGGGAGAGTGTGGTTTGGGAGAGTGTGTGTGGGAGAGTGTGTGTGGGAGATTGTGGTTTGGGAGAGTGTGTGTGGGATAGTGTGTGTGGGAGAGTGTTTGTGGGAGAGTGTGGTTTGGGAGAGTGTGTGGGAGAGTGTGTCTGGGAGAGTGTGAGAGGGATCGTGTGTGGGAGAGTGTGCGTGGGGCTGTGTGTGGGAGCGTGTGTGTGGGAGAGTGTGTGAGATAGAGTGTGTGTGGGAGACTGTGGGTGGGAGAGTGAGTGTGGGAGAGTGTGTGTGGGAGAGTGTGTGTGGGAGAGTGTGTGAGGGCATGTGTGGGAGAGTGTGTGAGGGAGAGTGTGTGTGGGAGAGTGTGTTTGGGAGAGTGTGTGTGGGAGAGTGTGTGTGGGAGAGTGTGAGAGGGGGAGTGTGAGAGGGAGAGTGTGTGTGGGGGAATGTGTGTGGGACAGTGTGTGTGGGAGTTTGTGTGTGGGAGAGTGTGTGTGGGAGAGTGTGAGAGGGAGAGTGATTGTGGGAGAGTTTGTGAGGGAGAGTGTGTGTGGGAGAGTGTGTGTGGGAGAGTGTGTGTGGGCGAGTGTGTGTGGAGAGCGTGTGTGGGAGAGAGTGAGAGGGAGAGTGTGTGTGGGAGAGTTTGTGAGGGAGAGTGTGTGTGGGGGAGTGTGTGGGAGAGTGTGCTTTGGGAGAGTGTGTGTGGGAGAGTGTGTGTGGGAGATTGTGGTTTGGGAGAGTGTGTGTGGGATAGTGTGTGTGGGAGAGTGTTTGTGGGAGAGTGTGGTTTGGGAGAGTGTGTAGGAGAGTGTGTCTGGGAGAGTGTGTGTGGGATCGTGTGTGGGAGAGTGTGTGTGGGGCTGTGTGTGGGAGCGTGTGTGTGGGAGAGTGTGTGAGAGAGAGTGTGTGTGGGAGACTGTGTGTGGGAGAGTGTGTGTGGGAGAGTGTGTGTGGGAGAGTGTGTGTGGGAGAGTGTGTGTCGGAGAGTGTGTGTGGGAGAGTGTGTGTGGGAGAGAATGTGTGGGAGAGTGTGTGTCGGACAGTGTGTGTGGGAGAGTGTGTGTGGGAGACTGTGTGTGGGGGAGTGTGTGTTGGAGAGTGTGTGTGGGAGAGTGTGTGGGAGAGTGTGTGTGGGAAAGTGTGTGTGGGAGAGTGTGTGTGGGAGAGTGTGTGTGGGAGAGTGTGTGTGGGAGAGTGTGTGGGAGAGTGTGTGGGAGAGTGTGTGGGAGAGTGTGTGAGGGAGAGTGTGTGTGAGACTGTGTGTGGGAGAGAGTGTGGGAGAGTGTGTGTGGGAGAGTGTGTGTGAGACTGTGTGTTGGAGAGTGTGTGTGGGAGACTGTGTGTGGGAGAGTGTGTGTGGGAGAGTGTGTGTGGGAGAGTGTGTGTGAGACTGTGTGTGGGAGAGTGTGTCGGAGAGTGTGTGTGGGAGAGTGTGTATCGGGGTGTGTGAGGGAGAGTGTGTGTGGGAGAGTGTGTGTGGGAGAGTGTGTGTGGGAGAGTGTGTGTGGGAGACTGTGTGTGGGAGAGTGTGTGAGGGAGAGTGTGTGAGGGAGAGTGTGTGTGGGAGAGAGTGTGAGGGAGCGTGTGTGTCAGAGCGTGTGTCTGCGAGAGTGTGTGTGGGAGAGTGCGTGTGGGAGAGTGTGTGTGGGAGAGTGTGTGTGGGAGAGAGTTTGTGGGAGAGTGTGTGTGGGAGAGTGTGTGTGGGAGAGTGCGTGTGGGAGAGTGTGTGTGGGAGAGTGTGTGTGGGAGAGAGTGTGTGGGAGAGTGTGTGTGGGAGAGTGTGTGTGGGGGTGTGTGAGGGAGAGTGTGTGTGGGAGAGTGTGTGTGGGAGAGTGTGTGTGGGAGAGTGTGTGTGGGAGACTGTGTGTGGGAGAGTGTGTGAGGGAGAGTGTGTGAGGGAGAGTGTGTCTGGGAGAGAGTGTGAGGGAGCGTGTGTGTCAGAGCGTGTGTGTGGGAGAGTGTGTGTGGGAGAGTGTGTGAGGGAGAGTGTGTGAGGGAGCGTGTGTGGGAGAGTGTGTGTGGGAGAGTGTGTGTGGGAGAGTGTGTGTGGGAGAGTGTGTGTGGGAGAGTGTGTGAGGGACCGTGTGTGGGAGAGTGCGTGTGGGAGAATGTGTGTGGGAGAGTGTGTGTGGGAAAGTGTGTGTGGGAGAGTGTGTGAGGGAACGTGTGGTGTGTGGGAGAGTGTGTGTGGGAGACTGTGTGTTGGAGAGTGTGTGTGGGAGAGTGTGTGAGGGAGCGTGTGGTGTGTGGAAGAGTGTGTGAGGGAGCGTGTGTGGGAGAGTGTGAGTCGGAGAGTGTGTGTGGGAGAGTGTGTGTGGGAGAGTGTGTGTGGGAGAGTGTGTGGGAGAGTGTGTGTGGGAGAGTGTGTGTGGGAGAGTGTGTGTGGGAGAGTGTATGTGGGAGAGTGTGTGTGGGAGAGTGTGTGTGGGAGAGTGTGTGTGGGAGAGTGTGTGGGAGAGTGTGTGTGGGAGAGTGTGTGTCGGAGAGTGTGTGTGGGAGAGTGTGTGTGGGAGAGTGTGTGTGGGAGTGTGTGTGGGAGAGTGTGTGGGAGAGTGTGTGTGGGGAGTGTGTGTGGGAGCGTGTGTGTGGGAGAGTGTGTGTGGGTGAGGGTGTGTGGGAGAGTGTGTGTGGGAGAGTGTGTGTGGGAGAGTGTGTGTGGGAGTGTGTGTGGGAGAGTGTGTGTGGGAGAGTGTGTGTGGGAGAGAGTGTGTGGGAGAGTGTGTGTGGGAGTGTGTGTGGGAGAGTGTGTGTGGGAGAGTGTGTGTGGGAGAGTGTGCGTGGGAGAGTGTGCGTGGGAGAGTGTGTGTGGGAGAGTGTGTGTGGGAGAGTGTGTGTATAGCAGAGTGTGTGTGGGAGTGTGTGTTTGGGAGAGTGTATATGGGAATGTGTGTGTGAGACTGTGTGTGGGAGATTGTGAGAGGGAGAGCGTGGGTGGGTGAGTTTGTGAGGGAGAGTGTGTGTGGGAGTGCTTGTGTGTGACAGTGTGTGTGGGAGAGTGTGTGTGGGAGAGTGTGTGTGGGAGAGAGTGTGAGAGAGAGTGTGTGTAGGAGTGTGTGTGTGGGAGAGTGTGTGTGGGAGAGTGTGTGAGGGAGAGTGTGTGAGGGAGAGAGTGTGTGTGAGAGTGCGTGTGGGAGACTGTGTGTGGAAGAGTGTGTGGGAGCGTGTGTGTGGGAGAGTGTGTGTGGGAGAGTGTGTGTGGGAGAGTGTGTGTGGGAGCGTGTGTGGGAGAGTGTGTGTGGGAGAGTGTGTGGGAGAGTGTGTGTGGGAGCGTGTGTGTGGGGGAGTGTGTGTGGGAGAGTGTGTGTGGGAGAGTGTGTGTGGGAGAGTGTGTGTATAGCAGAGTGTGTGTGGGAGTGTGTGTTTGGGAGAGTGTATATGGGAATGTGAATATGGGAGAGTGTGTGTGGGAGAGTGTGTGTGAGAGAGTGTGTGAGAGAGAGTGTGTGTGGGAGAGTGTGTGTGGGAGAGTGTGTGGGAGAATGTGTGTGGGAGAGTGTGTGTGGGAGAGTATGTGTGGGAGAGTGTGTGTGGGAGCGTGTTTGTGGGAGAGTGTGTGTGGGAGAGAGTGTGAGGGAGAGTGTGTGTGTGAGTGTGTGTGGGAGAGTGTGTGTGGGAGAGTGTGTGTGGGAGAGTGTGTGTGGGAGAGTGTGTGTGGGAGAGTGTGTGTGGGAGAGAGTGTGAGGGAGAGTGTGTGTGGGAGTGTGTGTGTGGGAGAGTGTGTGTGGGAGAGTGTGTGAGGGAGAGTGTGTGTGGGAGTGTGTGTGTGTGAGAGTGCGTGTGGGAGACTGTGTGTGGAAGAGTGTGTGGGAGAGTGTGTGTGGGAGAGTGTGTGTGGGAATGTGTGTTTGGGAGAGTGTATATGGGAATGTGTGTGTGAGACTGTGTGTGGGGGAGTGTGTGTGGAGAGCGTGTGTGGGAGAGTGTGTGTGGGAGAGTGTGTGTGGGAGAGTGTGAGAGGGAGAGTGTGTGTGGGAGAGTTTGTGAGGGAGAGTGTGTGTGGGGGAGTGTGTGGGAGAGTGTGGTTTGGGAGAGTGTGTGTGGGAGAGTGTGTGTGGGAGATTGTGGTTTGGGAGAGTGTGTGTGGGATAGTGTGTGTGGGAGAGTGTTTGTGGGAGAGTGTGGTTTGGGAGAGTGTGTGGGAGAGTGTGTCTGGGAGAGTGTGAGAGGGATCGTGTGTGGGAGAGTGTGCGTGGGGCTGTGTGTGGGAGCGTGTGTGTGGGAGAGTGTGTGAGATAGAGTGTGTGTGGGAGACTGTGGGTGGGAGAGTGAGTGTGGGAGAGTGTGTGTGGGAGAGTGTGTGTGGGAGAGTGTGTGAGGGCATGTGTGGGAGAGTGTGTGAGGGAGAGTGTGTGTGGGAGAGTGTGTTTGGGAGAGTGTGTGTGGGAGAGTGTGTGTGGGAGAGTGTGAGAGGGGGAGTGTGAGAGGGAGAGTGTGTGTGGGGGAATGTGTGTGGGACAGTGTGTGTGGGAGAGTGTGTGTGGGAGAGTGTGTGTGGGAGAGTGTGAGAGGGAGAGTGATTGTGGGAGAGTTTGTGAGGGAGAGTGTGTGTGGGAGAGTGTGTGTGGGAGAGTGTGTGTGGGCGAGTGTGTGTGGAGAGTGTGTGTGAGAGTGTGAGAGGGAGAGTGTGTGTGGGAGAGTTTGTGAGGGAGATTGTGGTTTGGGAGAGTGTGTGTGGGATAGTGTGTGTGGGAGAGTGTTCGTGGGAGAGTGTGGTTTGGGAGAGTGTGTAGGAGAGTGTGTCTGGGAGAGTGTGTGTGGGATCGTGTGTGGGAGAGTGTGTGTGGGGCTGTGTGTGGGAGCGTGTGTGTGGGAGAGTGTGTGAGAGAGAGTGTGTGTGGGTGACTGTGTGTGGGAGAGTGTGTGTGGGAGAGTGTGTGTGGGAGAGTGTGTGTGGGAGAGTGTGTGTCGGAGAGTGTGTGTGGGAGATTGTGTGTGGGAGAGAATGTGTGGGAGAGTGTGTGTCGGACAGTGTGTGTGGGAGAGTGTGTGTGGGAGACTGTGTGTGGGGGAGTGTGTGTTGGAGAGTGTGTGTGAGAGAGTGTGTGGGAGAGTGTGTGTGGGAAAGTGTGTGTGGGAGAGTGTGTGTGGGAGAGTGTGTGTGGGAGAGTGTGTGTGGGAGAGTGTGTGGGAGAGTGTGTGGGAGAGTGTGTGGGAGAGTGTGTGAGGGAGAGTGTGTGTGAGACTGTGTGTGGGAGAGAGTGTGGGAGAGTGTGTGTGGGAGAGTGTGTGTGAGACTGTGTGTTGGAGAGTGTGTGTGGGAGACTGTGTGTGGGAGAGTGTGTGTGGGAGAGTGTGTGTGGGAGAGTGTGTGTGAGACTGTGTGTTGGAGAGTGTGAGGGAGAGTGTGTGTGGGAGAGTGTGTGTGAGACTGTGTGTGGGAGAGTGTGTGGGAGAGTGTGTGTGGGAGAGTGTGTGTGAGACTGTGTGTTGGAGAGTGTGTGGGAGAGTGTGTGTGGGAGAGTGTGTATCGGGGTGTGTGAGGGAGAGTGTGTGTGGGAGAGTGTGTGTGGGAGAGTGTGTGTGGGAGAGTGTGTGTGGGAGACTGTGTGTGGGAGAGTGTGTGAGGGAGAGTGTGTGAGGGAGAGTGTGTGTGGGAGAGAGTGTGAGGGAGCGTGTGTGTCAGAGCGTGTGTGTGCGAGAGTGTGTGTGGGAGAGTGCATGTGGGAGAGTGTGTGTGGGAGAGTGTGTGTGGGAGAGAGTTTGTGGGAGAGTGTGTGTGGGAGAGTGTGTGTGCGAGAGTGCGTGTGGGAGAGTGTGTGTGGGAGAGTGTGTGTGGGAGAGAGTGTGTGGGAGAGTGTGTGTGGGAGAGTGTGTGTGGGGGTGTGTGAGGGAGAGTGTGTGTGGGAGAGTGTGTGTGGGAGAGTGTGTGTGGGAGAGTGTGTGTGGGAGACTGTGTGTGGGAGAGTGTGTGAGGGAGAGTGTGTGAGGGAGAGTGTGTGTGGGAGAGAGTGTGAGGGAGCGTGTGTGTCAGAGCGTGTGTGTGGGAGAGTGTGTGTGGGAGAGTGTGTGAGGGAGAGTGTGTGAGGGAGCGTGTGTGGGAGAGTGTGTGTGGGAGAGTGTGTGTGGGAGAGTGTGTGTGGGAGAGTGTGTGTGGGAGAGTGTGTGAGGGAGCGTGTGTGGGAGAGTGCGTGTGGGAGAATGTGTGTGGGAGAGTGTGTGTGGGAAAGTGTGTGTGGGAGAGTGTGTGAGGGAACGTGTGGTGTGTGGGAGAGTGTGTGTGGGAGACTGTGTGTTGGAGAGTGTGTGTGGGAGAGTGTGTGAGGGAGCATGTGGTGTGTGGAAGAGTGTGTGAGGGAGCGTGTGTGGGAGAGTGTGAGTCGGAGAGTGTGTGTGGGAGAGTGTGTGTGGGAGAGTGTGTGTGGGAGAGTGTGTGGGAGAGTGTGTGTGGGAGAGTGTGTGTGGAAGAGTGTGTGTGGGAGAGTGTATGTGGGAGAGTGTGTGTGGGAGAGTGTGTGTGGGAGAGTGTGTGTGGGAGAGTGTGTGGGAGAGTGTGTGTGGGAGAGTGTGTGTCGGAGAGTGTGTCTGGGAGAGTGTGTGTGGGAGAGTGTGTGTGGGAGTGTGTGTGGGAGAGTGTATGTGGGAGAGTGTGTGTGGGAGTGTGTGTGGGAGCGTGTGTGTGGGAGAGTGTGTGTGGGAGAGTGTGTGTGGGAGAGTGTGTGGGAGAGTGTGTGTGGGAGAGTGTGTGTGGGAGTGTGTGTGGGACAGTGTGTGTGGGAGAGTGTGTGTGGGAGAGTGTGTGGGAGAGTGTGTGTGGGAGTGTGTGTGGGAGAGTGTGTGTGGGAGAGTGTGTGTGGGAGAGTGTGCGTGGGAGAGTGTGCGTGGGAGAGTGTGTGTGGGAGAGTGTGTGTGGGAGAGTGTGTGTATAGCAGAGTGTGTGTGGGAGTGTGTGTTTGGGAGAGTGTATATGGGAATGTGTGTGTGAGACTGTGTGTGGGAGATTGTGAGAGGGAGAGCGTGGGTGGGTGAGTTTGTGAGGGAGAGTGTGTGTGGGAGTGCTTGTGTGTGACAGTGTGTGTGGGAGAGTGTGTGTGGGAGAGTGTGTGTGGGAGAGAGTGTGAGAGAGAGTGTGTGTAGGAGTGTGTGTGTGGGAGAGTGTGTGTGGGAGAGTGTGTGAGGGAGAGTGTGTGAGGGAGAGAGTGTGTGTGAGAGTGCGTGTGGGAGACTGTGTGTGGAAGAGTGTGTGGGAGAGTGTGTGTGGGAGAGTGAGTGTGGGAATGTGTGTTTGGGAGAGTGTATATGGGAATGTGTGTGTGAGACTGTGTGTGGGGGAGTGTGAGAGAGAGAGCGTGTATGGGAGAGTTTGTGAGGCAGAGTGTGTGTGGGAGAGTGTGTGTGGGAGAGTGTGTGAGGGCATGTGTGGGAGAGTGTGTGAGGGAGAGTGTGTGTGGGAGAGTGTGTTTGGGAGAGTGTGTGTGGGAGAGTGTGTGTGGGAGAGTGTGAGAGGGAGAGTGTGAGAGGGAGAGTGTGTGTGGGGGAATGTGTGTGGGACAGTGTGTGTGGGAGAGTGTGTGTGGGAGACTGTGTGTGGGAGAGTGTGAGAGGGAGAGTGTGTGTGGGAGAGTTTGTGAGGGAGAGTGTGTGTGGGATAGTGTGTGTGGGAGAGTGTGTGTGAGCGAGTGTGTGTGGAGAGCGTGTGTGGGAGAGTGTGTGTGGGAGAGTGTGTGTGGGAGAGTGTGAGAGGGAGAGTGTGTGTGGGAGAGTTTGTGAGGGATAGTGTGTGTGGGGGAGTGTGTGGGAGAGTGTGCTTTGGGAGAGTGTGTGTGGGAGAGTGTGTGTGGGAGATTGTGGTTTGGGAGAGTGTGTGTGGGATAGTGTGTGTGGGAGAGTGTTTGTGGGAGAGTGTGGTTTGGGAGAGTGTGTAGGAGAGTGTGTCTGGGAGAGTGTGTGAGGGATCGTGTGTGGGAGAGTGTGTGTGGGGCTGTGTGTGGGAGCGTGTGTGTGGGAGAGTGTGTGAGAGAGAGTGTGTGTGGGAGACTGTGTGTGGGAGAGTGTGTGTGGGAGAGTGTGTGTGGGAGAGTGTGTGTGGGAGAGTGCGTGTCAGAGAGTGTGTGTGGGAGAGTGTGTGTGGGAGAGAATGTGTGGGAGAGTGTGTGTCGGACAGTGTGTGTGGGAGAGTGTGTGTGGGAGACTGTGTGTGGGGGAGTGTGTGTGGGAGAGTGTGTGTGGGAGAGTGTGTGGGAGAGTGTGTGTGGGAAAGTGTGTGTGGGAGAGTGTGTGTGGGAGAGTGTGTGTGGGAGAGTGTGTGTGGGAGAGTGTGTGGGAGAGTGTGTGGGAGAGTGTGTGAGGGAGAGTGTGTGTGAGACTGTGTGTGGGAGAGAGTGTGGGAGAGTGTGTGTGGGAGAGTGTGTGTGAGACTGTGTGTTGGAGAGTGTGTGTGGGAGACTGTGTGTGGGAGAGTGTGTGTGGGAGAGTGTGTGTGGGAGAGTGTGTGTGAGACTGTATGTTGGAGAGTGTGTGGGAGAGTGTGTGTGGGAGAGTGTGTGTGAGACTGTGTGTGGGAGAGTGTGTGGGAGAGTGTGTGTGGGAGAGTGTGTGTGGGAGAGTGTGTGAGGGAGAATGTGTGAGGGAGAGTGTGTGTGGGAGTGTTTGTGAGGGAGAGTGAGTGTGGGGGAGTGTGGTTTGGGAGAGTGTGTGTGGGAGAGTGTGTGTGGGAGAGTGTGTGTGGAAGTGTGTGTGGGAGAGTGTGTGGGAGAGTATGTGTGGGAGAGTGTGTGTGGGAGAGTGTGTGTGGGAGAGTGTGTATGGGACAGTGTGTGTGGGAGAGTGTGTGTGGGAGAATGTGTTTGTGGGAGAGTGTGTGTCGGAGAGTGTGTGTGGGACAGTGTGCGTGGGAGAGTGTGTGTGGGAGAGTATGTGTGGGAGAGTGTGTGTCGGAGAGTATGTGTGGGAGAGTGTGTGTGGGAGACTGTGTGTGAGGGAGAGTGTGTGTGAGACTGTGTGTGGGAGAGTGTGTGGGAGAGTGTGTGTGGGAGATTGTGTGTGAGATTGTGTGTTCGAGAGTGTGTGGGAGAGTGTGTGTGGGAGAGTGTGTGTGAGACTGTGTGTGGGAGAGTGTGTGGGAGAGTCTGTGTGGGAGAGTGTGTGTGAGACTGTGTGTTGGAGAGTGTGTGGGAGAGTGTATGTGGGAGAGTGTGTGTGAGACTGTGTGTGGGAGAGTGTGTGTGGGAGAGTGTGTGTGAGAGAGTGTGTGAGGGAGAGTGTGTGAGGGAGAGTGTGTGTGTGAGACAGTGCGTGGGAGAGTGTGTGTGGGAGAGTGTGTGTGGGAGAGTGTGTGGGGACAGTGTGTGTGGGAGAGTGTGTGTGGGAGAGTGTGTGTGGGACAGTGTGTGAGGGAGAGTGTGTGTGGGAGAGTGTGTGTGGGACAGTGTGTGTGGGAGAGTGTGTGTGGGAGAGCGTGTGTGGGAGTGTGTGTGGGAGAGTGTGTGTGGGAGAGTGTGTGGGAGAGTGTGTGGGAGAGTGTGTGTGGGAGAGTGTTTATGGGAGAGTGTGTGTGGGAGAGTCTGTGTGGGAGAGTGTGTTGGAGTGTGTGTGTGTGAGACTGTGTGTGGGAGAGTGTGTGTGGGAAAGTGTGTGAGGGAGAGTGTGTTTGGGCGAGTGTGTGTGGGAGAGTGTGTGTGGGAGAGTGTGTGTGGGAGAGTATGTTTGGGAGAGTGTGTGTCGGAGAGTGTGTGTGGGAGAGTGTGTGTGGGAGACTGTGTGTGAGGGAGAGTGTGTGTGAGACTGTGTGTGGGAGAGTGTGTGGGAGAGTGTGTGTGGGAGATTGTGTGTGAGATTGTGTGTTCGAGAGTGTGTGGGAGAGTGTGTGTGGGAGAGTGTGTGTGAGACTGTGTTTGGGAGAGTGTGTGGGAGAGTGTGTGTGGGAGAGTGTGTGTGAGACTGTGTGTTGGAGAGTGTGTGGGAGAGTGTATGTGAGAGAGTGTGTGTGAGACTGTGTGTGGGAGAGTGTGTGTGGGAGAGTGTGTGTGAGAGAGTGTGTGAGGGAGAGTGTGTGAGGGAGAGTGTGTGTGTGAGACAGTGCGTGGGAGAATGTGTGTGGGAGAGTGTGTGTGGGAGAGTGTGTGGGGACAGTGTGTGTGGGAGAGTGTGTTTGGGAGAGTGTGTGTGGGACAGTGTGTGAGGGAGAGTGTGTGTGGGAGAGTGTGTGTGGGAGAGTGTGTGTGGGAGAGCGTGTGTGGGAGAGTGTGTGTGGGAGAGTGTGTGTGGGAGAGTGTGTGGGAGAGTGTGTGGGAGAGTGTCTGTGCGAGAGTGTGTATGGGAGAGTGTGTGTGGGAGAGTCTGTGTGGGAGAGTGTGTGGGAGAGTGTGTGTGTGAGACTGTGTGTGGGAGAGTGTGTGTGGGAGAGTGTGTGAGGGAGAGTGTGTTTGGGAGAGTGTGTGTGGGAGAGTGTGTGTGGGAGAGTGTGTGGCAGAGTGTGTGTGGGATAGTGTGTATTGGAGAGTGTGTGTGGGAGAGTGTGTGTGGGGGTGTGTGTGTGGGACCGTGTGTTTGGGAGAGTGTGTGTGGGAGTGTGTATATGGGAGAGTGTGTGTGGGAGAGTGTGTGTGGGAGAGTGTGTGTGGGAGAGAGTGTGAGGGAGAGTGTGTGTGGGAGTGTGTGTGTGGGAGAGTGTGTGTGGGAGAGTGTGTGTGGGAGAGTGTGTGTGGGAGAGTGTGTGTGGGAGAGTGTGTGTGGGAGAGAGTGTGAGGGAGAGTGTGTGTGGGAGTGTGTGTGTGGGAGAGTGTGTGTGGGAGAGTGTGTGAGGGAGAGTGTGTGTGGGAGTGTGTGTGTGTGAGAGTGCGTGTGGGAGACTGTGTGTGGAAGAGTGTGTGGGAGAGTGTGTGTGGGAGAGTGTGTGTGGGAATGTGTGTTTGGGAGAGTGTATATGGGAATGTGTGTGTGAGACTGTGTTTGGGGAGTGTGTGTGGAGAGCGTGTGTGGGAGAGTGTGTGTGGGAGAGTGTGTGTGGGAGAGTGTGAGAGGGAGAGTGTGTGTGGGAGAGTTTGTGAGGGAGAGTGTGTGTGGGAGAGTGTGTGGGTGTGGTTTGGAGAGTGTGTGTGGGAGAGTGTGTGTGGGAGATTGTGGTTTGGGAGAGTGTGTGTGGGATAGTGTGTGTGGGAGAGTGTTTGTGGGAGAGTGTGGTTTGGGAGAGTGTGTAGGAGAGTGTGTCTGGGAGAGTGTGAGAGGGATCGTGTGTGGGAGAGTGTGCGTGGGGCTGTGTGTGGGAGCGTGTGTGTGGGAGAGTGTGTGATATAGAGTGTGTGTGGGAGAGTGTGTGTGGGAGAGTGAGTGTGGGAGAGTGTGTGTGGGAGAGTGTGTGTGGGAGAGTGTGTGTGGGAGAGTGTGTGTCGGAGAGTGTGTGTGGGAGAGTGTTTGTGGGAGAGTATGTGTGGGAGAGTGTGTGTCGGACAGTGTGTGTGGGAGAGTGTGTGTGGGAGAGTGTGTGTGGGAGAGTGTGTGTGGGAGAGTGTGTGGGAGAGTGTGTGTGGGAAAGTGTGTGTGGGAGAGTGTGTGTGGGAGAGTGTGTGTGGGAGAGTGTGTGGGAGAGTGTGTGTGGGAGAGTGTGTGGGAGAGTGTGTGGGAGAGTGTGTGAGGGAGAGTGTGTGTGAGACTGTGTCTGGGAGAGTGTGTGGGAGAGTGTGTGTGGGAGAGTGTGTGTGAGACTGTGTGTGGGAGAGTGTGTGTGGGAGAGTGTGTCTGGGGGAGTGTGTGGGAGAGTGTGTGTGAGAGAGTGTGTGAGGGAGAGTGTGTGAGGGAGAGTGTGTGTGTGAGACAGTGCGTGGGAGAGTGTGTGTGGAAGAGTATGTGTGGGAGAGTGTGTGTGGGACAGTGTGTGTGGGAGAGGGTGTGTGGGAGAGTGTGTGTGGGACAGTGTGTGAGGGAGAGTGTGTGTGGCAGAGTGTGTGTGGGACAGTGTGTGTGGGAGAGTGTGTGTGGGAGAGCGTGTGTGGGAGAGAGTGTGTGGGAGAGTGTGTGTGGGAGAGTGTGTGTGGGAGAGTGTGTGGGAGAGTGTGTGTGGGAGAGAGTGTATGGGAGAGTGTGTGTGGTAGAGTCTGTGTGGGAGAGTGTGTGTGTGAGACTGTGTGTGGGAGATTGTGTGTGGGAGATTGTGTGAGGGAGAGTGTGTGTGGGAGAGTGTGTGTGGGAGAGTGTGTGTGGGAGAGTGTGTGGCAGAGTGTGTGTGGGATAGTGTGTATGGGAGAGTGTGTGTGGGAGAGTGTGTGTGGGGGTGTGTGTGTGGGACCGTGTGTTTGGGAGAGTGTGTGTGGGAGTGTGTATATGGGAGAGTGTGTGTGGGAGAGTGTGTGTGAGAGAGTGTGTGAGAGAGAGTGTGTGTGGGAGAGTGTGTGTGGGAGAGTGTGTGGGAGAATGTGTGTGGGAGAGTGTGTGTGGGAGAGTATGTGTGGGAGAGTGTGTGTGGGAGCGTGTTTGTGGGAGAGTGTGTGTCGGAGAGTGTGTGTGGGACAGTGTGTGTGGGAAAGTGATTGTGGGAGAGTATGTGTTGGAGAGTGTGTGTCGGAGAGTGTGTGTGGGAGAGTGTGTGTGGGAGACTGTGTGTGAGGGAGAGTTTGTGTGAGATTGTGTGTGGGAGAGTGTGTGGGAGAGTGTATGTGTGAGAGTGTGTGTGAGACTGTGTGTGGGAGAGTGTGTGTGGGAGAGTGTGTGTGGGAGAGTGTGTGTGGGAGAGTGTGTCTGGGGGAGTGTGTGGGACAGTGTGTGTGGGAGAGTGTGTGAGGGAGAGTGTGTGAGGCAGAGTGTGTGTGTGAGACAGTGCGTGGGAGAGTGTGTGTGGGAGAGTGTGTGTGGGAGAGTGTGTGGGAGAGTGTGTGTGGGAGAGTATGTGTGGGAGAGTGTGTGTGGGAGAGTGTGTGATGGAGAGTGTGTGAGGGAGAGTGTGTGTGGTAGAGTGTTTGTGGGAGAGTATGTGTGGGAGAGTGTGTGTGGGAGAGTGTGTGTGGGGGAATGTGTGGGAGAGTGTGTGTGCGAGAGTGTGTGTGGGAGAGTGAGTGAGGGAGAATGTGTGAGGAAGAGTGTGTGTGGGAGAGTGTGTGTGGGAGAGTGTGTGTGGGAGAGTGTGTGGGAGAGTGTGTGGGAGAGTGTGTGAGGGAGAGTGTGTGTGAGACTGTGTGTGGGAGAGAGTGTGGGAGAGTGTGTGTGGGAGAGTGTGTGTGAGACTGTGTGTTGGAGAGTGTGTGTGGGAGACTGTGTGTGGGAGAGTGTGTGTGGGAGAGTGTGTGTGGGAGAGTGTGTGTGAGACTGTGTGTTGGAGAGTGTGTGGGAGAGTGTGTGTGGGAGAGTGTGTGTGAGACTGTGTGTGGGAGAGTGTGTGGGAGAGTGTGTGTGGGAGAGTGTGTGTGAGACTGTGTGTTGGAGAGTGTGTGGGAGAGTGTGTGTGGGAGAGTGTGTATCGGGGTGTGTGAGGGAGAGTGTGTGTGGGAGAGTGTGTGTGGGAGAGTGTGTGTGGGAGAGTGTGTGTGGGAGACTGTGTGTGGGAGAGTGTGTGAGGGAGAGTGTGTGAGGGAGAGTGTGTGTGGGAGAGAGTGTGAGGGAGCGTGTGTGTCAGAGCGTGTGTGTGCGAGAGTGTGTGTGGGAGAGTGTGTGTGGGAGAGTGTGTGTGGGAGAGTGTGTGTGGGAGAGAGTTTGTGGGAGAGTGTGTGTGGGAGAGTGTGTGTGGGAGAGTGCGTGTGGGAGAGTGTGTGTGGGAGAGTGTGTGTGGGAGAGAGTGTGTGGGAGAGTGTGTGTGGGAGAGTGTGTGTGGGGGTGTGTGAGGGAGAGTGTGTGTGGGAGAGTGTGTGTGGGAGAGTGTGTGTGGGAGAGTGTGTGTGGGAGACTGTGTGTGGGAGAGTGTGTGAGGGAGAGTGTGTGAGGGAGAGTGTGTGTGGGAGAGAGTGTGAGGGAGCGTGTGTGTCAGAGCGTGTGTGTGGGAGAGTGTGTGTGGGAGAGTGTGTGAGGGAGAGTGTGTGAGGGAGCGTGTGTGGGAGAGTGTGTGTGGGAGAGTGTGTGTGGGAGAGTGTGTGTGGGAGAGTGTGTGTGGGAGAGTGTGTGAGGGAGCGTGTGTGGGAGAGTGCGTGTGGGAGAATGTGTGTGGGAGAGTGTGTGTGGGAAAGTGTGTGTGGGAGAGTGTGTGAGGGAACGTGTGGTGTGTGGGAGAGTGTGTGTGGGAGACTGTGTGTTGGAGAGTGTGTGTGGGAGAGTGTGTGAGGGTGCGTGTGGTGTGTGGAAGAGTGTGTGAGGGAGCGTGTGTGGGAGAGTGTGAGTCGGAGAGTGTGTGTGGGAGAGTGTGTGTGGGAGAGTGTGTGTGGGAGAGTGTGTGGGAGAGTGTGTGTGGGAGAGTGTGTGTGGGAGAGTGTGTGTGGGAGAGTGTATGTGGGAGAGTGTGTGTGGGAGAGTGTGTGTGGGAGAGTGTGTGTGGGAGAGTGTGTGGGAGAGTGTGTGTGGGAGAGTGTGTGTCGGAGAGTGTGTCTGGGAGAGTGTGTGTGGGAGAGTGTGTGTGGGAGTGTGTGTGGGAGAGTGTATGTGGGAGAGTGTGTGTGGGAGTGTGTGTGGGAGCGTGTGTGTGGGAGAGTGTGTGTGGGAGAGTGTGTGTGGGAGAGTGTGTGGGAGAGTGTGTGTGGGAGAGTGTGTGTGGGAGTGTGTGTGGGACAGTGTGTGTGGGAGAGTGTGTGTGGGAGAGTGTGTGGGAGAGTGTGTGTGGGAGTGTGTGTGGGAGAGTGTGTGTGGGAGAGTGTGTGTGGGAGAGTGTGCGTGGGAGAGTGTGCGTGGGAGAGTGTGTGTGGGAGAGTGTGTGTGGGAGAGTGTGTGTATAGCAGAGTGTGTGTGGGAGTGTGTGTTTGGTAGAGTGTATATGGGAATGTGTGTGTGAGACTGTGTGTGGGAGATTGTGAGAGGGAGAGCGTGGGTGGGTGAGTTTGTGAGGGAGAGTATGTGTGGGAGTGCGTGTGTGTGACAGTGTGTGTGGGAGAGTGTGTGTGGGAGAGTGTGTGTGGGAGAGAGTGTGAGAGAGAGTGTGTGTGGGAGTGTGTGTGTGGGAGAGTGTGTGTGGGAGAGTGTGTGAGGGAGAGTGTGTGAGGGAGAGAGTGTGTGTGAGAGTGCGTGTGGGAGACTGTGTGTGGAAGAGTGTGTGGGAGAGTGTGTGTGGGAGAGTGAGTGTGGGAATGTGTGTTTGGGAGAGTGTATATGGGAATGTGTGTGTGAGACTGTGTGTGGGGGAGTGTGAGAGAGAGAGCGTGTGTGGGAGAGTTTGTGAGGCAGAGTGTGTGTGGGAGAGTGTGTGTGGGAGAGTGTGTGAGGGCATGTGTGGGAGAGTGTGTGAGGGAGAGTGTGTGTGGGAGAGTGTGTTTGGGAGAGTGTGTGTGGGAGAGTGTGTGTGGGAGAGTGTGAGAGGGAGAGTATGTGTGGGAGAGTTTGTGAGGGAGAGTGTGTGTGGGAGAGTGTGTGTGGGAGAGTGTGTGTGGGCGAGTGTGTGTGGAGAGCGTGTGTGGGAGAGTGTGTGTGGGAGAGTGTGTGTGGGAGAGTGTGAGAGGGAGAGTGTGTGTGGGAGAGTTTGTGAGGGAGAGTGTGTGTGGGGGAGTGTGTGGGAGAGTGTGCTTTGGGAGAGTGTGTGTGGGAGAGTGTGTGTGGGAGATTGTGGTTTGGGAGAGTGTGTGTGGGATAGTGTGTGTGGGAGAGTGTTTGTGGGAGAGTGTGGTTTGGGAGAGTGTGTAGGAGAGTGTGTCTGGGAGAGTGTGTGAGGGATCGTGTGTGGGAGAGTGTGTGTGGGGCTGTGTGTGGGAGCGTGTGTGTGGGAGAGTGTGTGAGAGAGAGTGTGTGTGGGAGACTGTGTGTGGGAGAGTGTGTGTGGGAGAGTGTGTGTGGGAGAGTGTGTGTGGGAGAGTGTGTGTCGGAGAGTGTGTGTGGGAGAGAATGTGTGGGAGAGTGTGTGTCGGACAGTGTGTGTGGGAGAGTGTGTGTGGGAGAGTGTGTGTGGGAGACTGTGTGTGGGGGAGTGTGTGTGGGAGAGTGTGTGTGGGAGAGTGTGTGGGAGAGTGTGTGTGGGAAAGTGTGTGTGGGAGAGTGTGTGTGGGAGAGTGTGTGTGGGAGAGTGTGTGTGGGAGAGTGTGTGGGAGAGTGTGTGGGAGAGTGTGTGAGGGAGAGTGTGTGTGAGACTGTGTGTGGGAGAGAGTGTGGGAGAGTGTATGTGGGAGAGTGTGTGTGAGACTGTGTGTTGGAGAGTGTGTGTGGGAGACTGTGTGTGGGAGAGTGTGTGTGGGAGAGTGTGTGTGGGAGAGTGTGTGTGAGACTGTATGTTGGAGAGTGTGTGTGAGAGTGTGTGTGGGAGAGTGTGTGTGAGACTGTGTGTCGGAGAGTGTGTGGGAGAGTGTGTGTGGGAGAGTGTGTGTGGGAGAGTGTGTGAGGGAGAATGTGTGAGGGAGAGTGTGTGTGGGAGTGTTTGTGAGGGAGAGTGAGTGTGGGGGAGTGTGGTTTGGGAGAGTGTGTGTGGGAGAGTGTGTGTGGGAGAGTGTGTGTGTGAAAGTGTGTGTGGGCATGTATGTGTGGGCGTGTGTGTGTGGGAGAGTGTGTGTGGGAGAGTGTGTGTGGAAGTGTGTGTGGGAGAGTGTGTGGGAGAGTATGTGTGGGAGAGTGTGTGTGGGAGAGTGTGTGTGGGAGAGTGTGTATGGGACAGTGTGTGTGGGAGAGTGTGTGTGGGAGAATGTGTTTGTGGGAGAGTGTGTGTCGGAGAGTGTGTGTGGGACAGTGTGCGTGGGAGAGTGTGTGTGGGAGAGTATGTGTGGGAGAGTGTGTGTCGGAGAGTATGTGTGGGAGAGTGTGTGTGGGAGACTGTGTGTGTGGGAGAGTGTGTGTGAGACTGTGTGTGGGAGAGTGTGTGGGAGAGTGTGTGTGGGAGATTGTGTGTGAGATAGTGTGTTCGAGAGTGTGTGGGAGAGTGTGTGTGGGAGAGTGTGTGTGAGACTGTGTGTGGGAGAGTGTGTGGGAGAGTGTGTGTGGGAGAGTGTGTGTGAGACTGTGTGTTGGAGAGTGTGTGGGAGAGTGTATGTGGGAGAGTGTGTGTGAGACTGTGTGTGGGAGAGTGTGTGTGGGAGAGTGTGTGTGAGAGAGTGTGTGAGGGAGAGTGTGTGAGGGAGAGTGTGTGTGTGAGACAGTGCGTGGGAGAGTGTGTGTGGGAGAGTGTGTGTGGGAGAGTGTGTGGGGACAGTGTGTGTGGGAGAGTGTGTGTGGGAGAGTGTGTGTGGGACAGTGTGTGAGGGAGAGTGTGTGTGGGAGAGTGTGTGTGGGACAGTGTGTGTGGGAGAGTGTGTGTGGGAGAGCGTGTGTGGGAGTGTGTGTGGGAGAGTGTGTGCGGGAGAGTGTGTGGGAGAGTGTGTGGGAGAGTGTGTGTGGGAGAGTGTGTATGGGAGAGTGTGTGTGGGAGAGTCTGTGTGGGAGAGTGTGTGGGAGAGTGTGTGTGTGAGACTGTGTGTGGGAGAGTGTGTGTGGGAAAGTGTGTGAGGGAGAGTGTGTTTGGGCGAGTGTGTGTGGGAGAGTGTGTGTGGGAGAGTGTGTGTGGGAGAGTATGTGTGGGAGAGTGTGTGTCGGAGAGTGTGTGTGGGAGAGTGTGTGTGGGAGACTGTGTGTGAGGGAGAGTGTGTGTGAGACTGTGTGTGGGAGAGTGTGTGGGAGAGTGTGTGTGGGAGATTGTGTGTGAGATTGTGTGTTCGAGAGTGTGTGGGAGAGTGTGTGTGGGAGAGTGTGTGTGAGACTGTGTGTGGGAGAGTGTGTGGGAGAGTGTGTGTGGGAGAGTGTGTGTGAGACTGTGTGTTGGAGAGTGTGTGGGAGAGTGTATGTGGGAGAGTGTGTGTGAGACTGTGTGTGGTAGAGTGTGTGTGGGAGAGTGTGTGTGAGAGAGTGTGTGAGGGAGAGTGTGTGAGGGAGAGTGTGTGTGTGAGACAGTGCGTGGGAGAGTGTGTGTGGGAGAGTGTGTGTGGGAGAGTGTGTGGGGACAGTGTGTGTGGGAGAGTGTGTGTGGGAGAGTGTGTGTGGGACAGTGTGTGAGGGAGAGTGTGTGTGGGAGAGTGTGTGTGGGACAGTGTGTGTGGGAGAGTGTGTGTGGGAGAGCGTGTGTGGGAGAGTGTGTGTGGGAGAGTGTGTGTGGGAGAGTGTGTGGGAGAGTGTGTGGGAGAGTGTGTGTGGGAGAGTGTGTATGGGAGAGTGTGTGTGGGAGAGTCTGTGTGGGAGAGTGTGTGGGAGAGTGTGTGTGTGAGACTGTGTGTGGGAGAGTGTGTGTGGGAGAGTGTGTGAGGGAGAGTGTGTTTGGGAGAGTGTGTGTGGGAGAGTGTGTGTGGGAGAGTGTGTGGCAGAGTGTGTGTGGGATAGTGTGTATTGGAGAGTGTGTGTGGGAGAGTGTGTGTGGGAGAGTGTGTGTGGGAGAGTGTGTGTGGGAGAGTGTGTGTGGGAGAGTGTGAGAGGGAGAGTGTGTGTGGGAGAGTTTGTGAGGGAGAGTGTGTGTGGGGGAGTGTGTGGGAGAGTGTGGTTTGGGAGAGTGTGTGTGGGAGAGTGTGTGTGGGAGATTGTGGTTTGGGAGAGTGTGTGTGGGATAGTGTGAGTGGGAGAGTGTTTGTGGGAGAGTGTGGTTTGGGAGAGTGTGTGGGTGCGTGTGTGTGGGGGTGTGTGTGTGGGACCGTGTGTTTGGGAGAGTGTGTGTGGGAGTGTGTATATGGGAGAGTGTGTGTGGGAGAGTGTGTGTGAGAGAGTGTGTGAGAGAGAGTGTGTGTGGGAGAGTGTGTGTGGGAGAGTGTGTGGGAGAATGTGTGTGGGAGAGTGTGTGTGGGAGAGTATGTGTGGGAGAGTGTGTGTGGGAGCGTGTTTGTGGGAGAGTGTGTGTCGGAGAGTGTGTGTGGGACAGTGTGTGTGGGAAAGTGATTGTGGGAGAGTATGTGTTGGAGAGTGTGTGTCGGAGAGTGTGTGTGGGAGAGTGTGTGTGGGAGACTGTGTGTGAGGGAGAGTTTGTGTGAGATTGTGTGTGGGAGAGTGTGTGGGAGAGTGTATGTGTGAGAGTGTGTGTGAGACTGTGTGTGGGAGAGTGTGTGTGGGAGAGTGTGTGTGGGAGAGTGTGTGTGGGAGAGTGTGTCTGGGGGAGTGTGTGGGACAGTGTGTGTGGGAGAGTGTGTGAGGGAGAGTGTGTGAGGCAGAGTGTGTGTGTGAGACAGTGCGTGGGAGAGTGTGTGTGGCAGAGTGTGTGTGGGAGAGTGTGTGGGAGAGTGTGTGTGGGAGAGTATGTGTGGGAGAGTGTGTGTGGGAGAGTGTGTGATGTAGAGTGTGTGAGGGAGAGTGTGTGTGGTAGAGTGTGTGTGGGAGAGTATGTGTGGGAGAGTGTGTGTGGGAGAATGTGTGTGGGGGAATGTGTGGGAGAGTGTGTGTGCGAGAGTGTGTATGGGAGAGTGAGTGAGGGAGAGTGTGTGAGGAAGAGTGTGTGTGAGACAGTGCGTGGGAGAGTGTGCGTGGGGCTGTGTGTGGGAGCGTGTGTGTGGGAGAGTGTGTGATATAGAGTGTGTGTGGGAGACTGTGTGTGGGAGAGTGTGTGTGGGAGAGTGTGTGTGGGAGAGTGTGTGTGGGAGAGTGAGTGTCGGAGAGTGTGTGTGGGAGAGTGTGTGTGGGAGAGAATGTGTGGGAGAGTGTGTGTCGGACAGTGTGTGTGGGAGAGTGTGTGTGGGAGACTGTGTGTGGGGGAGTGTGTGTGGGAGAGTGTGTGTGGGAGAGTGTGTGGGAGAGTGTGTGTGGGAAAGTGTGTGTGGGAGAGTGTGTGTGGGAGAGTGTGTGTGGGAGAGTGTGTGTGGGAGAGTGTGTGGGAGAGTGTGTGGGAGAGTGTGTGAGGGAGAGTGTGTGTGAGACTGTGTGTGGGAGAGAGTGTGGGAGAGTGTGTGTGGGAGAGTGTGTGTGAGACTGTGTGTTGGAGAGTGTGTGTGGGAGACTGTGTGTGGGAGAGTGTGTGTGGGAGAGTGTGTGTGGGAGAGTGTGTGTGAGACTGTATGTTGGAGAGTGTGTGGGAGAGTGTGTGTGGGAGAGTGTGTGTGAGACTGTGTGTGGGAGAGTGTGTGGGAGAGTGTGTGTGGGAGAGTGTGTGTGGGAGAGTGTGTGAGGGAGAATGTGTGAGGGAGAGTGTGTGTGGGAGTGTTTGTGAGGGAGAGTGAGTGTGGGGGAGTGTGGTTTGGGAGAGTGTGTGTGGGAGAGTGTGTGTGTGAAAGTGTGTGTGGGCATGTATGTGTGGGCGTGTGTGTGTGGGAGAGTGTGTGTGGGAGAGTGTGTGTGGAAGTGTGTGTGGGAGAGTGTGTGGGAGAGTATGTGTGGGAGAGTGTGTGTGGGAGAGTGTGTGTGGGAGAGTGTGTATGGGACAGTGTGTGTGGGAGAGTGTGTGTGGGAGAATGTGTTTGTGGGAGAGTGTGTGTCGGAGAGTGTGTGTGGGACAGTGCGCGTGGGAGAGTGTGTGTGGGAGAGTATGTGTGGGAGAGTGTGTGTCGGAGAGTATGTGTGGGAGAGTGTGTGTGGGAGACTGTGTGTGAGGGAGAGTGTGTGTGAGACTGTGTGTGGGAGAGCGTGTGGGAGAGTGTGTGTGGGAGATTGTGTGTGAGATTGTGTGTTCGAGAGTGTGTGGGAGAGTGTGTGTGGGAGAGTGTGTGTGAGACTGTGTGTGGGAGAGTGTGTGGGAGAGTGTGTGTGGGAGAGTGTGTGTGAGACTGTGTGTTGGAGAGTGTGTGGGAGAGTGTATGTGGGAGAGTGTGTGTGAGACTGTGTGTGGGAGAGTGTGTGTGGGAGAGTGTGTGTGAGAGAGTGTGTGAGGGAGAGTGTGTGAGGGAGAGTGTGTGTGTGAGACAGTGCGTGGGAGAGTGTGTGTGGGAGAGTGTGTGTGGGAGAGTGTGTGGGGACAGTGTGTGTGGGAGAGTGTGTGTGGGAGAGTGTGTGTGGGACAGTGTGTGAGGGAGAGTGTGTGTGGGAGAGTGTGTGTGGGAGAGTGTGTGGGAGAGTGTGTGGGAGAGTGTGTGTGGGAGAGTGTGTATGGGAGAGTGTGTGTGGGAGAGTCTGTGTGGGAGAGTGTGTGGGAGAGTGTGTGTGTGAGACTGTGTGTGGGAGAGTGTGTGTGGGAAAGTGTGTGAGGGAGAGTGTGTTTGGGTGAGTGTGTGTGGGAGAGTGTGTGTGGGAGAGTGTGTGTGGGAGAGTATGTGTGGGAGAGTGTGTGTCGGAGAGTGTGTGTGGGAGAGTGTGTGTGGGAGACTGTGTGTGAGGGAGAGTGTGTGTGAGACTGTGTGTGGGAGAGTGTGTGGGAGAGTGTGTGTGGGAGATTGTGTGTGAGATTGTGTGTTCGAGAGTGTGTGGGAGAGTGTGTGTGGGAGAGTGTGTGTGAGACTGTGTGTGGGAGAGTGTGTGGGAGAGTGTGTGTGGGAGAGTGTGTGTGAGACTGTGTGTTGGAGAGTGTGTGGCAGAGTGTATGTGGGAGAGTGTGTGTGAGACTGTGTGTGGGAGAGTGTGTGTGGGAGAGTGTGTGTGAGAGAGTGTGTGAGGGAGAGTGTGTGAGGGAGAGTGTGTGTGTGAGACAGTGCGTGGGAGAGTGTGTGTGGGAGAGTGTGTGTGGGAGAGTGTGTGGGGACAGTGTGTGTGGGAGAGTGTGTGTGGGAGAGTGTATGTGGGACAGTGTGTGAGGGAGAGTGTGTGTGGGAGAGTGTGTGTGGGACAGTGTGTGTGGGAGAGTGTGTGTGGGAGAGCGTGTGTGGGAGAGTGTGTGTGGGAGAGTGTGTGTGGGAGAGTGTGTGGGAGAGTGTGTGGGAGAGTGTGTGTGGGAGAGTGTGTATGGGAGAGTGTGTGTGGGAGAGTCTGTGTGGGAGAGTGTGTGGGAGAGTGTGTGTGTGAGACTGTGTGTGGGAGAGTGTGTGTGGGAGAGTGTGTGAGGGAGAGTGTGTTTGGGAGAGTGTGTGTGGGAGAGTGTGTGTGGGAGAGTGTGTGGCAGAGTGTGTGTGGGATAGTGTGTATTGGAGAGTGTGTGTGGGAGAGTGTGTGTGGGGGTGTGTGTGTGGGACCGTGTGTTTGGGAGAGTGTGTGTGGGAGTGTGTATATGGGAGAGTGTGTGTGGGAGAGTGTGTGTGGGAGAGTGTGTGTGGGAGAGAGTGTGTGGGAGAGTGTGTGTGGAAGTGTGTGTGTGGGAGAGTGTGTGTGGGAGAGTGTGTGTGGGAGAGTGTGTGTGGGAGAGTGTGTGTGGGAGAGAGTGTGAGGGAGAGTGTGTGTGGGAGTGTGTGTGTGGGAGAGTGTGTGTGGGAGAGTGTGTGAGGGAGAGTGTGTGTGGGAGTGTGTGTGTGTGAGAGTGCGTGTGGGAGACTGTGTGTGGAAGAGTGTGTGGGAGAGTGTGTGTGGGAGAGTGTGTGTGGGAATGTGTGTTTGGGAGAGTGTATATGGGAATGTGTGTGTGAGACTGTGTGTGGGTGAGTGTGTGTGGAGAGCGTGAGTGGGAGAGTGTGTGTGGGATAGTGTGTGTGGGAGAGTGTGAGAGGGAGAGTGTGTGTGGGAGAGTTTGTGAGGGAGAGTGTGTGTGGGGGAGTGTGTGGGAGAGTGTGGTTTGGGAGAGTGTGTGTGGGAGAGTGTGTGTGGGAGATTGTGGTTTGGGAGAGTGTGTGTGGGATAGTGTGTGTGGGAGAGTGTTTGTGGGAGAGTGTGGTTTGGGAGAGTGTGTAGGAGAGTGTGTCTGGGAGAGTGTGAGAGGGATCGTGTGTGGGAGAGTGTGCGTGGGGCTGTGTGTGGGAGCGTGTGTGTGGGAGAGTGTGTGATATAGAGTGTGTGTGGGAGAGTGTGTGTGGGAGAGTGAGTGTGGGAGAGTGTGTGTGGGAGAGTGTGTGTGGGAGAGTGTGTGTGGGAGAGTGTGTGTCGGAGAGTGTGTGTGGGAGAGTGTGTGTGGGAGAGTATGTGTGGGAGAGTGTGTGTCGGACAGTGTGTGTGGGAGAGTGTGTGTGGGAGAGTGTGTGTGGGAGAGTGTGTGTGGGAGAGTGTGTGGGAGAGTGTGTGTGGGAAAGTGTGTGTGGGAGAGTGTGTGTGGGAGAGTGTGTGTGGGAGAGTGTGTGGGAGAGTGTGTGTGGGAGAGTGTGTGGGAGAGTGTGTGGGAGAGTGTGTGAGGGAGAGTGTGTGTGAGACTGTGTCTGGGAGAGTGTGTGGGAGAGTGTGTGTGGGAGAGTGTGTGTGAGACTGTGTGTGGGAGAGTGTGTGTGGGAGAGTGTGTCTGGGGGAGTGTGTGGGAGAGTGTGTGTGAGAGAGTGTGTGAGGGAGAGTGTGTGAGGGAGAGTGTGTGTGTGAGACAGTGCGTGGGAGAGTGTGTGTGGAAGAGTATGTGTGGGAGAGTGTGTGTGGGACAGTGTGTGTGGGAGAGGGTGTGTGGGAGAGTGTGTGTGGGACAGTGTGTGAGGGAGAGTGTGTGTGGCAGAGTGTGTGTGGGACAGTGTGTGTGGGAGAGTGTGTGTGGGAGAGCGTGTGTGGGAGAGAGTGTGTGGGAGAGTGTGTGTGGGAGAGTGTGTGTGGGAGAGTGTGTGGGAGAGTGTGTGTGGGAGAGAGTGTATGGGAGAGTGTGTGTGGTAGAGTCTGTGTGGGAGAGTGTGTGTGTGAGACTGTGTGTGGGAGATTGTGTGTGGGAGATTGTGTGAGGGAGAGTGTGTGTGGGAGAGTGTGTGTGGGAGAGTGTGTGTGGGAGAGTGTGTGGCAGAGTGTGTGTGGGATAGTGTGTATGGGAGAGTGTGTGTGGGAGAGTGTGTGTGGGGGTGTGTGTGTGGGACCGTGTGTTTGGGAGAGTGTGTGTGGGAGTGTGTATATGGGAGAGTGTGTGTGGGAGAGTGTGTGTGAGAGAGTGTGTGAGAGACAGTGTGTGTGGGAGAGTGTGTGTGGGAGAGTGTGTGGGAGAATGTGTGTGGGAGAGTGTGTGTGGGAGAGTATGTGTGGGAGAGTGTGTGTGGGAGCGTGTTTGTGGGAGAGTGTGTGTCGGAGAGTGTGTGTGGGACAGTGTGTGTGGGAAAGTGATTGTGGGAGAGTATGTGTTGGAGAGTGTGTGTCGGAGAGTGTGTGTGGGAGAGTGTGTGTGGGAGACTGTGTGTGAGGGAGAGTTTGTGTGAGATTGTGTGTGGGAGACTGTGTGGGAGAGTGTATGTGTGAGAGTGTGTGTGAGACTGTGTGTGGGAGAGTGTGTGTGGGAGAGTGTGTGTGGGAGAGTGTGTGTGGGAGAGTGTGTCTGGGGGAGTGTGTGGGACAGTGTGTGTGGGAGAGTGTGTGAGGGAGAGTGTGTGAGGCAGACTGTGTGTGTGAGACAGTGCGTGGGAGAGTGTGTGTGGGAGAGTGTGTGTGGGAGAGTGTGTGGGAGAGTGTGTGTGGGAGAGTATGTGTGGGAGAGTGTGTGTGGGAGAGTGTGTGATGTAGAGTGTGTGAGGGAGAGTGTGTGTGGTAGAGTGTGTGTGGGAGAGTATGTGTGGGAGAGTGTGTGTGGGAGAGTGTGTGTGGGGGAATGTGTGGGAGAGTGTGTGTGCGAGAGTGTGTGTGGGAGAGTGAGTGAGGGAGAGTGTGTGAGGAAGAGTGTGTGTGAGACAGTGCGTGGGCGAGTGTGTGTGGGAGAGTGTGTGTGGGAGAGTGTGTGTCGGAGAGTGTGAGGCAGAGTGTGTGTGGGAGAGTTTGTGTGGGAGAGTGTGTGAGAGAGAGTGTGTGTGGGAGAGTGTGTGTGGGAGAGTATGTGTGGGAGAGTGTGTGTGGGAGCGTGTTTGTGGGAGAGTGTGTGTCGGAGAGTGTGTGTGGGACAGTGTGTGTGGGAGAGTGTGTGTGGGAGAGTATGTGTTGGAGAGTGTGTGTCGGAGAGTGTGTGTGGGAGAGTGTGTGTGGGAGACTGTGTGTGAGGGAGAGTGTGTGTGAGACTGTGTGTGGGAGAGTGTGTGGGAGAGTGTGTGTGGGAGAGTGTGTGTGAGACTGTGTGTGCGAGAGTGTGTGTGGGAGAGTGTGTGTGGGAGAGTGTTTGTGGGAGAGTGTGTCTGGGGGAGTGTGTGGGTGAGTGTGTGTGGGAGAGTGTGTGAGGGAGAGTGTGTGAGGCAGAGTGTGTGTGTGAGACAGTGCGTGGGAGAGTGTGTGAGGGAGAGTGTGTGTGGGAGAGTGTGTGGGAGAGTGTGTGTGGGAGATTAAGTGTGGGAGAGTGTGTGTGGGAGAGTGTGTGATGGAGAGTGTGTGAGGGAGAGTGTGTGTGGTAGAGTGTGTGTGGGAGAGTGTGTGTGGGAGAGTGTGTGTGGGAGAGTGTGTGTGGGGGAATGTGTGGGAGAGTGTGTGTGCAAGAGTGTGTGTGGGAGAGTGAGTGAGGGAGAGTGTGTGAGGAAGAGTGTGTGTGAGACAGTGCGTGGGAGAGTGTGTGTGGGAGAGTGTGTGTGAGAGTGTGTGTGGGAGAGTGTGTGGGAGAGTGTGTGTGGGAGAGTGTGTGGGAGAGTGTGTGTGGGAGAGTGTGTGTGGGAGAGTGTGTGAGGGAGAATGTGTGAGGGAGAGTGTGTGTGGGAGTGTTTGTGAGGGAGAGTGTATGTGGGGGAGTGTGGTTTGGGAGAGTGTGTGTGGGAGAGTGTGTGTGGAAGAGTGTGTGTGGGAGAGTGCGTGTGGAAGTGTGTGTGGGAGAGTGTGTGGGAGAGTATGTGTTGGAGAGTGTGTATGGGACAGTGTGTGTGGGAGAGTGTGTGTGGGAGAATGTGTTTGTGGGAGAGTATGTGAGAGAATGTGAGGGAGAGTGTGTGAGGGAGATTGTGTGTGTGGGAAAGTGTGTGTGTGGGAGAGTGTGTGCGAGAATGTGAGGGAGAGTGTGTGTGGGAGAGTATGTGTGGGAGAGTGTGTGTGGGGGAGTGTGTGGGAGAATGTGAGGGAGAGTGTGTGTGGGAGAGTGTATGTGGAAGAGTGTGTGTGGGAGAGTATGTGTGGGAGAGTGTGTGTGGGGGAATGTGTGGGAGAGTGTGTGTGGGAGAGTGAGTGAGGGAGAGTGTGTGAGGGAGAGTGTGTGTGTGAGACAGTGCGTGGGAGAGTGTGTGTGGGAGAGTGTGTGTGAGAGTGAGTGTGGGAGAGTGTGTGGGAGAGTGTGTGAGGGAGAGTGTGTGTGGGAGAGTGTGTGAGTGAGAATGTGTGTGGGAGAGTGTGTGTGGGAGAGTGTGTGGGAGAGTGTGTGTGGGAGAGTGTGTGTGAGAGTGAGTGTGGGAGAGTGTGTCGGAGAGTGTGTGTGGGAGAGTGTGTGGGAGAGTGTGTGTGGGAGAGTGTGTGTGGGAGAGTGTGTGAGGGAGAATGTGTGAGGGAGAGTGTGTGTGGGAGTGGTTGTGAGGGAGAGTGTGTGTGGGGGAGTATGGTTTGGGAGAGTGTGTGTGGGAGAGTGTGTGTGGGAGAGTGTGTGTGTGAAAGTGTGTGTGGGCTTGTATGTGTGTGCGTGTGTGTGTGGAAGAGTGTGTGTGGGAGAGTGTGTGTGGAAGTGCGTGTTGGCGAGTGTGTGGGAGAGTATGTGTGGGAGAGTGTGTGTGGGAGAGTGTGTGTGGGAGAGTGTGTATGGGACAGTGTGTGTGGGATAGTGTGTGTGGGAGAATGTGTTTGTGGGAGAGTGTGTGTCGGAGAGTGTGTGTGGGACATTGTGCGTGGGAGAGTTTGTGTGGGAGAGTATGTGTGGGAGAGTGTGTGTCGGAGAGTGTGTGTGGGAGAGTGTGTGTGGGAGACTGTGTGTGAGGGAGAGTGTGTGTGAGACTGTGTGTGGGAGAGTGTGTGGGAGAGTGTGTGTGGGAGAGTGTGTGTGAGATTGTGTGTTCGAGAGTGTGTGTGGGAGAGTATGTGTGGGAGAGTGTGTGTGGGAGAGTGTGTCTGGGGGAGTGTGTGGGAGAGTGTGTGTGGGAGAGTGTGTGAGGGAGAGTGTGTGAGGGAGAGTGTGTGTGTGAGACAGTGCATGGGAGAATGTGTGTGGGAGAGTGTGTGTGGGAGAGTGTGTGGGAGAGTGTGTGTGGGAGAGTATGTGTGGGAGAGTGTGTGTGGGAGAGTGTGTGATGGAGAGTGTGTGAGGGAGAGTGTGTGTGGTAGAGTGTGTGTGGGAGAGTGTTTGTGGGAGAGTGTGTGTGGGAGACTGTGTGTGGGGGAATGTGTGGGAGAGTGTGTGTGGGAGAGTGTGTGTGGGAGAGTGAGTCAGGGAGAGTGTGTGAGGGAGATTGTGTGTGAGACAGTGCGTGGGAGAGTGTGTGTGGGAGAGTGTGTGTGAGAGTGTGTTTGGGAGAGTGTGTGGGAGAGTGTGTGTGGGAGAGTGTGTGTGGGAGAGTGAGTGAGGGAGAATGTGTGAGGGAGAGTGTGTGTGGGAGTGTTTGTGAGGGAGAGTATGTGTGGGGGAGTGTGTTTTGGGAGAGTGTGTGTGGGAGAGTGTGTGTGGGAGAGTGTGTGTGGGAAAGTGTGTGTGGGCGTGTGTGTGTGGGCGTGTGTGTGTGGGAGAGTGTGTGTGGGAGAGTGTGTGTGGAAGTGTGTGTGGGAGAGTGTGTGGGAGAGTATGTGTGCAAGAGTGTGTATGGGACAGTGTGTGTGGGAGAGTGTGTGTGGGAGAATGTGTTTGTGGGAGAGTATGTGAGAGAATGTGAGGGAGAGTGTGTGAGGGAGATTGTGTGTGTGGGAAAGTGTGTGTGTGGGAGAGTGTGTGGGAGAATGTGAGGGAGAGTGTGTGTTGGAGAGTGTGTGTGGGAGAGTGTGTGGGAGAATGTGAGGGAGAGTGTGTGTGGGAGAGTATATGTGGAAGAGTGTGTGTGGGAGAGTGTGTGTGGGAGAGTGTGTGTGGGGGAATGTGTGGGAGAGTGTGTGTGGGAAAGTGAGTGAGGGATAGTGTGTGAGGGAGAGTGTGTGTGTGAGACAGTGCGTGGGAGAGTGTGTGTGGGAGAGTGTGTGTGGGAGAGTGTGTGTGGGAGAGTGTGTGGGAGAGTGTGTGTGGGAGAGTGTGTGTGGGAGAGTGTGTGAGGGATCGTGTGTGGGAGAGTGTGTGTGGGGCTGTGTGTGGGAGCGTGTGTGTGGGAGAGTGTGTGAGAGAGAGTGTGTGTGGAAGACTGTGTGTGGGAGAGTGTGTGTGGGAGAGTGTGTGTGGGAGAGTGTGTGTTGGGGAGTGTGTGTCGGAGAGTGTGTGTGGGAGAGTGGGTGTGGGAGAGTATGTGTGGGAGAGTGTGTGTCGGACAGTGTGTGTGGGAGAGTGTGTGTGGGGAGTGTGTGTGGGAGAGTGTGTGTGGGAGAGTGTGTGTGGGAGAGTGTGTGTGGGAGAGTGTGTGTGGGAGAGTGTGTGTGGGAGAGTGTGTGTGGGAGAGTGTGTGTGGGAGAGTGTGTGGGAGAGTGTGTGGGTGAGTGTGTGTGGCAGAGTGTGTGGCAGAGTGTGTGGGAGAGTGTGTGAGGGAGAGTGTGTGTGAGACTGTGTGTGTGAGACTGTGTGGGAGATTTTGTGTGGGAGAGAATGTGTGAGACTGTGTGTGGGAGAGTTTGTGTGGGAGAGTTTGTGTGGGAGAGTGTGTGTGAGAATGTGTGTGGGAGAATGTGTGGGAGAGTGTGTGTGGGAGAGTGTGTGTGGGAGACTGTGTGTGAGGGAGAGTGTGTGTGAGACTGTGTGTGGTAGAGTGTGTGTGGGAGTGTGTGTGTGGGAGAGTGTGTGTGGGAGAGTGTGTGTGTGGGAATGTGTGGGAGAGTGTGTGTGGGAGAGTGTGTGTGGGAGAGTGAGTCAGGGAGAGTGTGTGAGGGAGAGTGTGTGTGAGACAGTGCGTGGGAGAGTGTGTGTGGGAGAGTGTGTGTGAGAGTGTGTGTGGGAGAGTGTGTGGGAGAGTGTTTGTGGGAGAGTGTGTGGGAGAGTGTGTGTGGGAGAGTGTGTGTGGGAGAGTGTGTGTGGGAAAGTGTGTGTGGGCGTGTGTGTGTGGGCGTGTGTGTGTGGGAGAGTGTGTGTGGGAGAGTGTGTGTGGAAGTGTGTGTGGGAGAGTGTGTGGGAGAGTATGTGTGGGAGAGTGTGTATGGGACAGTGTGTGTGGGAGAGTGTGTGTGGGAGAATGTGTTTGTGGGAGAGTATGTGAGAGAATGTGAGGGAGAGTGTGTGAGGGAGACTGTGTGTGTGGGAAAGTGTGTGTGTGGGAGAGTGTGTGGGAGAATGTGAGGGAGAGTGTGTCTGGGAGAGCGTGTGTGGGAGAGTGTGTGTGGGAGAGTGTGTGGGAGAATGTGAGGGAGAGTGTGTGTGGGAGAGTGTATGTGGAAGAGTGTGTGTGGGAGAGTGTGTGTGGGAAAGTGAGTGAGGGAGAGTGTGTGAGGGAGAGTGTGTGTGTGAGACAGTGCGTGGGAGAGTGTGTGTGGGAGAGTGTGTGTGAGAGTGAGTGTGGGAGAGTGTGTGGGAGAGCGTGTGTGGGAGAGTGTGTGGGAGAGTGTGTGTGGGAGAGTGTGTGTGGGAGAGTGTGTGAGGGATCGTGTGTGGGAGAGTGTGTGTGGGGCTGTGTGTGGGAGCGTGTGTGTGGGAGAGTGTGTGAGAGAGAGTGTGTGTGGGAGACTGTGTGTGGGAGAGTGTGTGTGGGAGAGTGTGTGTGGGAGAGTGTGTGTTGGGGAGTGTGTGTCGGAGAGTGTGTGTGGGAGAGTGGGTGTGGGAGAGTATGTGTGGGAGAGTGTGTGTCGGACAGTGTGTGTGGGAGAGTGTGTGTGGGAGACTGTGTGTGGGGAGTGTGTGTGGGAGAGTGTGTGTGGGAGAGTGTGTGTGGGAGAGTGTGTGTGGGAGAGTGTGTGGGAGAGTGTGTGGGAGAGTGTGTGAGGGAGAGTGTGTGTGAGACTGTGTGTGTGAGACTGTGTGGGAGATTTTGTGTGGGAGAGAATGTGAGACTGTGTGTTGGAGAGTGTGTGTGGGAGAATGTGTGTGGGAGAGTTTGTGTGGGAGAGTTTGTGTGGGAGAGTGTGTGTGAGACTGTGTGTTGGAGAGTGTGTGGGAGAGTGTGTGTGGGAGAGTGTGTGTGAGAATGTGTGTGGGAGAATGTGTGGGAGAGTGTGTGTGGGAGAGTGTGTGTGGGAGAGTATGTGTGGGAGAGTGTGTGTGGGAGAGTGTGTGTGGGAGAGTATGTGTGGGAGAGTGTGTGTCGGAGAGTGTGTGTGGGAGAGTGTGTGTGGGAGACTGTGTGTGAGGGAGAGTGTGTGTGAGACTGTGTGTGGGAGAGTGTGTGGGAGAGTGTGTGTGGGAGAGTGTGTGTGAGATTGTGTGTTCGAGAGTGTGTGTGGGAGAGTATGTGTGGGAGAGTGTGTGTGGGAGAGTGTGTGTGGGAGACTGTGTGTGGGGAGTGTGTGTGGGAGAGTGTGTGTGGGAGAGTGTGTGTTGGAGAGTGTGTGTGGGAGAGTGTGAGGGAGAGTGTGTGGGTGAGTGTGTGTGGGAGAGTGTGTGGGAGAGTGTGTGGGAGAGTGTGTGAGGGAGAGTGTGTGTGAGACTGTGTGTGTGAGACTGTGTGGGAGAGTTTGTGTGGGAGAGTGTGTGTGAGACTGTGTGTTGGAGAGTGTGTGTGGGAGAATGTGTGTGGGAGAGTTTGTGTGGGAGAGTGTGTGTGGGAGAGTGTGTGTGAGACTGTGTGTTGGAGAGTGTGTGGGAGAGTGTGTGTGGGAGAGTGTGTGTGAGACTGTGTGTGGGAGAGTGTGTGGGAGAGTGTGTGTGGGAGAGTGTGTGTGGGAGAGTATGTGTGGGAGAGTGTGTGTGGGAGAGTGTGTGTGGGAGAGTATGTGTGGGAGAGTGTGTGTCGGAGAGTGTGTGTGGGAGAGTGTGTGTGGGAGACTGTGTGTGAGGGAGAGTGTGTGTGAGACTGTGTGTGGGAGAGTGTGTGGGAGAGTGTGTGTGGGAGAGTGTGTGTGAGATTGTGTGTTCGAGAGTGTGTGTGGGAGAGTATGTGTGGGAGAGTGTGTGTGGGAGAGTGTGTCTGGGGGAGTGTGTGGGAGAGTGTGTGTGGGAGAGTGTGTGAGGGAGAGTGTGTGAGTGAGAGTGTGTGTGTGAGACAGTGCATGGGAGAGTGTGTGTGGGAGAGTGTGTGTGGGAGAGTGTGTGGGAGAGTTGGTGTGGGAGAGTGTTTGTGGGAGAGTGTGTGGGAGAGTGTGTGTGGGAGAGTGTGTGTGGGAGAGTGAGTGAGGGAGAATGTGTGAGGGAGAGTGTGTGTGGGAGTGTTTGTGAGGGAGAGTATGTGTGGGGGAGTGTGTTTTGGGAGAGTGTGTGTGGGAGAGTGTGTGTGGGAGAGTGTGTGTGGGAAAGTGTGTGTGGGCGTGTGTGTGTGGGCGTGTGTGTGTGGGAGAGTGTGTGTGGGAGAGTGTGTGTGGAAGTGTGTGTGGGAGAGTGTGTGGGAGAGTATGTGTGGGAGAGTGTGTATGGGACAGTGTGTGTGGGAGAGTGTGTGTGGGAGAATGTGTTTGTGGGAGAGTATGTGAGAGAATGTGAGGGAGAGTGTGTGAGGGAGATTGTGTGTGTGGGAAAGTGTGTGTGTGGGAGAGTGTGTGGGAGAATGTGAGGGAGAGTGTGTGTTGGAGAGTGTGTGTGGGAGAGTGTGTGGGAGAATGTGAGGGAGAGTGTGTGTGGGAGAGTATATGTGGAAGAGTGTGTGTGGGAGAGTGTGTGTGGGAGAGTGTGTGTGGGGGAATGTGTGGGAGAGTGTGTGTGGGAAAGTGAGTGAGGGAGAGTGTGTGAGGGAGAGTGTGTGTGTGAGACAGTGCGTGGGAGAGTGTGTGTGGGAGAGTGTGTGTGAGAGTGAGTGTGGGAGAGTGTGTGGGAGAGCGTGTGTGGGAGAGTGTGTGGGAGAGTGTGTGTGGGAGAGTGTGTGTGGGAGAGTGTGTGAGGGATCGTGTGTGGGAGAGTGTGTGTGGGGCTGTGTGTGGGAGCGTGTGTGTGGGAGAGTGTGTGAGAGAGAGTGTGTGTGGAAGACTGTGTGTGGGAGAGTGTGTGTGGGAGAGTGTGTGTGGGAGAGTGTGTGTTGGGGAGTGTGTGTCGGAGAGTGTGTGTGGGAGAGTGGGTGTGGGAGAGTATGTGTGGGAGAGTGTGTGTGGGAGAGTGTGTGTGGGAGAGTGTGTGTGGGAGAGTGTGTGACGGACAGTGTGTGTGGGAGAGTGTGTGTGGGGAGTGTGTGTGGGAGAGTGTGTGTGGGAGAGTGAGTGTGGGAGAGTGTGTGTGGGAGAGTGTGTGGAAGAGTGTGTGGGTGAGTGTGTGTGGCAGAGTGTGTGGGAGAGTTTGTGTGGGAGAGTGTGTGAGGGAGAGTGTGTGTGAGACTGTGTGTGTGAGACTGTGTGGGAGATTTTGTGTGGGAGAGAATGTGTGAGACTGTGTGTTGGAGAGTGTGTGTGGGAGAATGTGTGTGGGAGAGTTTGTGTGGGAGAGTTTGTGTGGGAGAGTGTGTGTGAGACTGTGTGTTGAATAGTGTGTGGGAGAGTGTGTGTGGGAGAGTGTGTGTGAGAATGTGTGTGGGAGAATGTGTGGGAGAGTGTGTGTGGGAGAGTGTGTGTGGGAGACTGTGTGTGAGGGAGAGTGTGTGTGAGACTGTGTGTGGTAGAGTGTGTGTGGGAGTGTGTGTGTGGGAGAGTGTGTGTGGGAGAGTGTGTGTGTGGGAATGTGTGGGAGAGTGTGTGTGGGAGAGTGTGTGTGGGAGAGTGAGTCAGGGAGAGTGTGTGAGGGAGAGTGTGTGTGAGACAGTGCGTGGGAGAGTGTGTGTGGGAGAGTGTGTGTGAGAGTGTGTGTGGGAGAGTGTGTGGGAGAGTGTTTGTGGGAGAGTGTGTGGGAGAGTGTGTGTGGGAGAGTGTGTGTGGGAGAGTGTGTGTGGGAAAGTGTGTGTGGGCGTGTGTGTGTGGGCGTGTGTGTGTGGGAGAGTGTGTGTGGGAGAGTGTGTGTGGAAGTGTGTGTGGGAGAGTGTGTGGGAGAGTATGTGTGGGAGAGTGTGTATGGGACAGTGTGTGTGGGAGAGTGTGTGTGGGAGAATGTGTTTGTGGGAGAGTATGTGAGAGAATGTGAGGGAGAGTGTGTGAGGGAGACTGTGTGTGTGGGAAAGTGTGTGTGTGGGAGAGTGTGTGGGAGAATGTGAGGGAGAGTGTGTCTGGGAGAGCGTGTGTGGGAGAGTGTGTGTGGGAGAGTGTGTGGGAGAATGTGAGGGAGAGTGTGTGTGGGAGAGTGTATGTGGAAGAGTGTGTGTGGGAGAGTGTGTGTGGGAGAGTGTATGTGGGGAAATGTGTGGGAGAGTGTGTGTGGGAAAGTGAGTGAGGGAGAGTGTGTGAGGGAGAGTGTGTGTGTGAGACAGTGCGTGGGAGAGTGTGTGTGGGAGAGTGTGTGTGAGAGTGAGTGTGGGAGAGTGTGTGGGAGAGCGTGTGTGGGAGAGTGTGTGGGAGAGTGTGTGTGGGAGAGTGTGTGTGGGAGAGTGTGTGAGGGATCGTGTGTGGGAGAGTGTGTGTGGGGCTGTGTGTGGGAGCGTGTGTGTGGGAGAGTGTGTGAGAGAGAGTGTGTGTGGGAGACTGTGTGTGGGAGAGTGTGTGTGGGAGAGTGTGTGTGGGAGAGTGTGTGTTGGGGAGTGTGTGTCGGAGAGTGTGTGTGGGAGAGTGGGTGTGGGAGAGTATGTGTGGGAGAGTGTGTGTCGGACAGTGTGTGTGGGAGAGTGTGTGTGGGAGACTGTGTGTGGGGAGTGTGTGTGGGAGAGTGTGTGTGGGAGAGTGTGTGTGGGAGAGTGTGTGTGGGAGAGTGTGTGGGAGAGTGTGTGGGAGAGTGTGTGAGGGAGAGTGTGTGTGAGACTGTGTGTGTGAGACTGTGTGGGAGATTTTGTGTGGGAGAGAATGTGAGACTGTGTGTTGGAGAGTGTGTGTGGGAGAATGTGTGTGGGAGAGTTTGTGTGGGAGAGTTTGTGTGGGAGAGTGTGTGTGAGACTGTGTGTTGGAGAGTGTGTGGGAGAGTGTGTGTGGGAGAGTGTGTGTGAGAATGTGTGTGGGAGAATGTGTGGGAGAGTGTGTGTGGGAGAGTGTGTGTGGGAGAGTATGTGTGGGAGAGTGTGTGTGGGAGAGTGTGTGTGGGAGAGTATGTGTGGGAGAGTGTGTGTCGGAGAGTGTGTGTGGGAGAGTGTGTGTGGGAGACTGTGTGTGAGGGAGAGTGTGTGTGAGACTGTGTGTGGGAGAGTGTGTGGGAGAGTGTGTGTGGGAGAGTGTGTGTGAGATTGTGTGTTCGAGAGTGTGTGTGGGAGAGTATGTGTGGGAGAGTGTGTGTGGGAGAGTGTGTGTGGGAGACTGTGTGTGGGGAGTGTGTGTGGGAGAGTGTGTGTGGGAGAGTGTGTGTTGGAGAGTGTGTGTGGGAGAGTGTGAGGGAGAGTGTGTGGGTGAGTGTGTGTGGGAGAGTGTGTGGGAGAGTGTGTGGGAGAGTGTGTGAGGGAGAGTGTGTGTGAGACTGTGTGTGTGAGACTGTGTGGGAGAGTTTGTGTGGGAGAGTGTGTGTGAGACTGTGTGTTGGAGAGTGTGTGTGGGAGAATGTGTGTGGGAGAGTTTGTGTGGGAGAGTGTGTGTGGGAGAGTGTGTGTGAGACTGTGTGTTGGAGAGTGTGTGGGAGAGTGTGTGTGGGAGAGTGTGTGTGAGACTGTGTGTGGGAGAGTGTGTGGGAGAGTGTGTGTGGGAGAGTGTGTGTGGGAGAGTATGTGTGGGAGAGTGTGTGTGGGAGAGTGTGTGTGGGAGAGTATGTGTGGGAGGAGTGTGTGTCGGAGAGTGTGTGTGGGAGAGTGTGTGTGGGAGACTGTGTGTGAGGGAGAGTGTGTGTGAGACTGTGTGTGGGAGAGTGTGTGGGAGAGTGTGTGTGGGAGAGTGTGTGTGAGATTGTGTGTTCGAGAGTGTGTGTGGGAGAGTATGTGTGGGAGAGTGTGTGTGGGAGAGTGTGTCTGGGGGAGTGTGTGGGAGAGTGTGTGTGGGAGAGTGTGTGAGGGAGAGTGTGTGAGTGAGAGTGTGTGTGTGAGACAGTGCATGGGAGAGTGTGTGTGGGAGAGTGTGTGTGGGAGAGTGTGTGGGAGAGTTGGTGTGGGAGAGTATGTGTGGGAGAGTGTGTGTGGGAGAGTGTGTGATGGAGAGTGTGTGAGGGAGAGTGTGTGTGGTAGAGTGTGTGTGGGAGAGTGTGTGTGGGAGACTGTGTGCGGGAGAGTGTGTGTGGGGGAATGTGTGGGAGAGTGTGTGTGGGAGAGTGTGTGTGGGAGAGTGAGTCAGGGAGAGTGTGTGAGGGAGAGTGTGTGTGAGACAGTGCGTGGGAGAGTGTGTGTGGGAGAGTGTGTGTGAGAGTGTGTGTGGGAGAGTGTGTGGGAGAGTGTGTGTGGGAGAGTGTGTGGGAGAGTGTGTGTGGGAGAGTGTGTGTGGGAGAGTGTGTGAAGGAGAATGTGTGTGGGAGAGTGTGTGTGGGAGTGTTTGTGAGGGAGAGTATGTGTGGGGGAGTGTGGTTTGGGAGAGTGTGTGTGGGAGAGTGTGTGTGGGTGAGTGTATGTGGGAAAGTGTGTGTGGGCGTGTGTGTGTGGGCGTGTGTGTGTGGGAGAGTGTGTGTGGGAGAGAGTGTGTGGAAGTGTGTGTGGGAGAGTGTGTGGGAGAGTATGTGTGGGAGAGTGTGTATGGGACAGTGTGTGTGGGAGAGTGTGTGTGGGAGAATGTGTTTGTGGGAGAGTATGTGAGAGAATGTGAGGGAGAGTGTGTCTGGGAGAGTGTGTGTGGGAGAGTGTGTGTGGGAGAGTGTGTGGGAGAATGTGAGGGAGAGTGTGTGTGGGAGAGTGTATGTGGAAAAGTGTGTGTGGGAGAGTGTGTGTGGGAGAGTGTGTGTGGGGGAATGTGTGGGAGAGTGTGTGTGGGAAAGTGAGTGAGGGAGAGTGTGTGAGGGAGAGTGTGTGTGTGACACAGTGCGTGGGAGAGTGTGTGTGGGAGAGTGTGTGTGAGAGTGAGTGTGGGAGAGTGTGTGGGAGAGTGTGTGTGGGAGAGTGTGTGGGAGAGTGTGTGTGGGAGAGTGTGTGTGGGAGAGTGTGTGAGGGATCGTGTGTGGGAGAGTGTGTGTGGGGCTGTGTGTGGGAGCGTGTGTGTGGGAGAGTGTGTGAGAGAGAGTGTGTGTGGGAGAGTGTGTGTGGGAGAGTGTGTGTGGGAGAGTGTGTGTGGGAGAGTGTGTGTGGGAGAGTGTGTGTCGGAGAGTGTGTGTGGGAGAGTGGGTGTGGGAGAGTATGTGTGGGAGAGTGTGTGTCGGACAGTGTGTGTGGGAGAGTGTGTGTGGGAGACTGTGTGTGGGGAGTGTGTGTGGGAGAGTGTGTGTGGGGGTGTTTTTGTGGGACCGTGTGTTTGGGAGAGTGTGTGTGAGAGTGTGTATATGTGAGAGTGTGTGTGGGAGAGTGTGTGTGGGAGAGTGTGTGAGAGAGAGTGTGTGTGGGAGACTGTGTGTGGGAGAGTGTGTGTGGGAGAGTGTGTGGGAGAGTGTGTGTGGGAGAGTGTGTGTGGGAGAGTATGTGTGGGAGAGTGTGCGTGGGAGCGTGTTTGTGGGAGAGTGTGTGTCGGAGAGTGTGTGTGGGACAGTGTGTGTGGGAGAGTGTGTGTGGGAGAGTATGTGTGGGAGAGTGTGTGTCGGAGAGTGTGTGTGGGAGAGTGTGTGTGGGAGAGAGTGTGTGAGACTGTGTGTTGGAGAGTGTGTGGGAGAGTGTGTGTGGGAGAGTGTGTGTGAGACTGTGTGTGGGAGAGTGTGTGGGAGAGTGTGTGTGGGAGAGTGTGTGTGGGAGAGTATGTGTGGGAGAGTGTGTGTGTGAGAGTGTGTGTGGGAGAGTATGTGTGGGAGAGTGTGTGTCGGAGAGTGTGTGTGGGAGAGTGTGTGTGGGAGACTGTGTGTGAGGGAGAGTGTGTGTGAGACTGTGTGTGGGAGAGTGTGTGGGAGAGTGTGTGAGGGAGAGTTTGTGTGAGATTGTGTGTTCGAGAGTGTGTGTGGGAGAGTATGTGTGGGAGAGTGTGTGTGGGAGAGTGTGTCTGGGGGAGTGTGTGGGAGAGTGTGTGTGGGAGAGTGTGTGAGGGAGAGTGTGTGAGGGAGAGTGTGTGTGTGAGACAGTGCATGGGAGAGTGTGTGTGGGAGAGTGTGTGTGGGAGAGTGTGTGTGGGAGAATGTGTGTGGGAGAGTTTGTGTGGGAGAGTGTGTGTGGGACAGTGTGTGTGAGACTGTGTGTTGGAGAGTGTGTGGGAGAGTGTGTGTGGGAGAGTGTGTGTGAGACTGTGTGTGGGAGAGTGTGTGGGAGAGTGTGTGTGGGAGATTGTGTGTGAGACTGTGTGTTGGAGTGTGTGGGAGAGTGTGTGTGGGAGAGTGTGTATGAGACTGTGTGTGGGAGAGTGTGTGTGGGAGAGTGTGTGTGAGAGAGTGTGTGAGGGAGAGTGTGTGAGGGAGAGTGTGTGTGTGAGACAGTGCTTGGGAGAGTGTGTGTGGGAGAGTGTGTGTGGGAGAGTGTGTGTGGGACAGTGTGTGTGGGAGAGTGTGTGTGGGAGAGTGTGTGTGGGACAGTGTGTGAGGGAGACTGTGTGTGGGAGAGTGTGTGTGGGACAGTGTGTGTGGGACAGTGTGTGAGGGAGAGTGTGTGTGGGAGAGTGTGTGTGGGACAGTGTGTTGGAGAGTGTGTGTGGGAGAGTGTGTGTGGGAGAGTGTGTGTGGGAGAGTGTGTGTGGGAGAGTGTGTGGGAGAGTGTGTGTGGGAGAGTGTGTGTGGGAGAGTGTGTGGGAGAGTGTGTGTGTGAGACTGTGTGTGGGTGAGTGTGTTTGGGAGAGTGTGTGAGGGAGAGTGTGTGTGGCAGAGTGTTTGTGGGAGAGTGTGTGTGGGAGAGTTTGTGGCAGAGTGTGTGTGGGAGAGTGTGTATGGGAGAGTGTGTGTGGGAGAGTGTGTGTGGGGGTGTGTTTGTGGGACCGTGTGTTTGGGAGAGTGTGTGTGGGAGTGTGTATATGTGAGAGTGTGTGTGGGAGAGTGTGTGTGGGAGAGTGTGTGAGAGAGAGTGTGTGTGGGAGACTGTGTGTGGGAGAGTGTGTGTGGGAGAGTGTGTGGGAGAGTGTGTGTGGGAGAGTGTGTGTGGGAGAGTATGTGTGGGAGAGTGTGCGTGGGAGCGTGTTTGTGGGAGAGTGTGTGTCGGAGACTGTGTGTGGGACAGTGTGTGTGGGAGAGTGTGTGTGGGAGAGTATGTGTGGGAGAGTGTGTGTCGGAGAGTGTGTGTGGGAGAGTGTGTGTGGGAGAGTGTGTGTGAGACTGTGTATTGGAGAGTGTGTGGGAGAGTGTGTGTGGGAGAGTGTGTGTGGGACTGTGTGTGGGAGAGTGTGTGGGAGAGTGTGTGTGGGAGAGAGTGTGTGGGAGAGTATGTGTGGGAGAGTGTGTGTGGGAGAGTGTGTGTGGGAGAGTATGTGTGGGAGAGTGTGTGTCGGAGAGTGTGTGTGGGAGAGTGTGTGTGGGAGACTGTGTGTGAGGGAGAGTGTGTGTGAGACTGTGTGTGGGAGAGTGTGTGGGAGAGTGTGTGTGGGAGATTGTGTGTGAGATTGTGTGTTCGAGAGTGTGTGTGGGAGAGTATGTGTGGGAGAGTGTGTGTGGGAGAGTGTGTCTGGGGGAGGGTGTGGGAGAGTGTGTGTGGGAGAGTGTGTGAGGGAGAGTGTGTGAGGGAGAGTGTGTGTGTGAGACAGTGCATGGGAGAGTGTGTGTGGGAGAGTGTGTGTGGGAGAGTGTGTGTGAGAGTGTGTGTGGGAGAGTATGTGTGGGAGAGTGTGTGTGGGAGAGTGTGTGATGGAGAGTGTGTGAGGGAGAGTGTGTGTGGTAGAGTGTGTGTGGGAGTGTGTGTGTGGGAGAGTGTGTGTGGGAGAGTGTGTGTGGGAGAGTGTGTGGGAGAGTGTGTGTGGGAGATGTGTGTGGGAGAGTGTGTGTGGGAAAGTGTGTGTGGGCGTGTGTGTGTGGGCGTGTGTGTGTGGGAGAGTGTGTGTGGGAGAGTGTGTGTGGAAGTGTGTGTGGGAGAGTGTGTGGGAGATTATGTGTGGGAGAGTGTGTATGGGACAGTGTGTGTGGGAGAGTGTGTAAGGGAGAATGTGTTTGTGGAAGAGTATGTGAGAGAATGTGAGGGAGAGTGTGTGAGGGAGATTGTGTGTGTGGGAAAGTGTGTGTGTGGGAGAGTGTGTGGGAGAATGTGAGGGAGAGTGTGTCTGGGAAAGTGTGTGTGGGAGAGTGTGTGTGGGAGAGTGTGTGGGAGAATGTGAGGGAGAGTGTGTGTGGGAGAGTGTATGTGGAAGAGTGTGTGTGGGAGAGTGTGTGTGGGAGAGTGTGTGTGGGGGAATGTGTTGGAGAGTGTGTGTGGGAAAGTGAGTGAGGGAGAGTGTGTGAGGGAGAGTGTGTGTGTGAGACAGTGCGTGGGAGAGTGAGTGTGGGAGAGTGTGTGGGAGAGCGTGTGTGGGAGAGTGTGTGGGAGAGTGTGTGTGGGAGAGTGTGTGTGGGAGAGTGTGTGAGGGATCGTGTGTGGGAGAGTGTGTGTGGGGTTGTGTGTGGGAGCGTGTGTGTGGGAGAGTGTGTGAGAGAGAGTGTGTGTGGGAGACTGTGTGTGGGAGAGTGTGTGTGGGAGAGTGTGTGTGGGAGAGTGTGTGTTGGGGAGTGTGTGTCGGAGAGTGTGTGTGGGAGAGTGGGTGTGGGAGAGTATGTGTGGGAGAGTGTGTGTCGGACAGTGTGTGTGGGAGAGTGTGTGTGGGAGACTGTGTGTGGGGAGTGTGTATGGGAGAGTGTGTGTGGGAGAGTGTGTGTGGGAGAGTGTGTGTGGGAGAGTGTGTGGGAGAGTGTGTGGGTGAGTGTGTGTGGGAGAGTGTGTGGGAGAGTGTGTGGGAGAGTGTGTGAGGGAGAGTGTGTGTGAGACTGTGTGTGTGAGACTGTGTGGGAGATTTTGTGTGGGAGAGAATGTGTGAGACTGTGTGTTGGAGAGTGTGTGTGGGAGAATGTGTGTGGGAGAGTTTGTGTGGGAGAGTTTGTGTGGGAGAGTGTGTGTGAGACTGTGTGTTGGAGAGTGTGTGGGAGAGTGTGTGTGGGAGAGTGTGTGTGAGAATGTGTGTGGGAGAATGTGTGGGAGAGTGTGTGTGGGAGAGTGTGTGTGGGAGAGTATGTGTGGGAGAGTGTGTGTGGGAGAGTGTGTGGGGGAGAGTTTGTGTGGGAGAGTGTGTGTGAGACTGTGTGTTGGAGAGTGTGTGGGAGAGTGTGTGTGGGAGAGTGTGTGTGAGAATGTGTGTGGGAGAATGTGTGGGAGAGTGTGTGTGGGAGAGTGTGTGTGGGAGAGTATGTGTGGGAGAGTGTGTGTGGGAGAGTGTGTGTGGGAGAGTATGTGTGGGAGAGTGTGTGTCGGAGAGTGTGTGTGGGAGAGTGTGTGGGGGAGACTGTGTGTGAGGGAGAGTGTGTGTGAGACTGTGTGTGGGAGAGTGTGTGGGAGAGTGTGTGTGGGAGAGTGTGTGTGAGATTGTGTGTTCGAGAGTGTGTGTGGGAGAGTATGTGTGGGAGAGTGTGTGTGGGAGAGTGTGTGTGGGAGACTGTGTGTGGGGAGTGTGTGTGGGAGAGTGTGTGTGGGAGAGTGTGTGTTGGAGAGTGTGTGTGGGAGAGTGTGTGGGAGAGTGTGTGGGTGAGTGTGTGTGGGAGAGTGTGTGGGAGAGTGTGTGGGAGAGTGTGTGAGGGAGAGTGTGTGTGAGACTGTGTGTGTGAGACTGTGTGGGAGAGTTTGTGTGGGAGAGTGTGTGTGAGACTGTGTGTTGGAGAGTGTGTGTGGGAGAATGTGTGTGGGAGAGTTTGTGTGGGAGAGTGTGTGTGGGAGAGTGTGTGTGAGACTGTGTGTTGGTGAGTGTGTGGGAGAGTGTGTGTGGGAGAGTGTGTGTGAGACTGTGTGTGGGAGAGTGTGTGGGAGAGTGTGTGTGGGAGAGTATGTGTGAGGGAGAGTGTGTGTGAGACTGTGTGTGGGAGAGTGTGTGGGAGAGTGTGTGTGGGAGAGTGTGTGTGAGAATGTGTGTTCGAGAGTGTGTGTGGGAGAGTATGTGTGGGAGAGTGTGTGTGGGAGAGTGTGTCTGGGGGAGTGTGTGGGAGAGTGTGTGTGGGAGAGTGTGTGAGGGAGAGTGAGTGAGGGAGAGTGTGTGTGTGAGACAGTGCATGGGAGAGTGTGTGTGGGAGAGTGTGTGTGGGTGAGTGTGTGTGGGAGAGTGTGTGGGAGAGTTTGTGTGGGAGAGCATGTGTGGGAGAGTGTGTGTGGGAGAGTGTGTGATGGAGAGTGTGTGAGGGAGAGTGTGTGTGGTAGAGTGTGTGTGGGAGAGTGTGTGTGGGAGAGTGTGTGTGGTAGAGTGTGTGTGGGGGAATGTGTGGGAGAGTGTGTTTGGGAGAGTGTGTGTGGGAGAGTGAGTCAGGGAGAGTGTGTGAGGGAGAGTGTGTGTGAGACAGTGCGTGGGAGAGTGTGTGTGGGAGAGTGTGTGTGAGAGTGTGTGTGGGAGAGCGTGTGGGAGAGTGTGTGTGGGAGAGTGTGTGGGAGAGTGTGTGTGGGAGAGTGTGTGTGGGAGAGTGTGTGAGGGAGAATGTGTGTGGGAGAGTGTGTGTGGGAGTGTTTGTGAGGGAGAGTATGTGTGGGGGAGTGTGGTTTGGGAGAGTGTGTGTGGGACAGTGTGTGTGGGAGAGTGTATGTGGGAAAGTGTGTGTGGTCGTGTGTGTGTGGGCGTGTGTGTGTGGGAGAGTGTGTGTGGGAGAGAGTGTGTGGAAGTGTGTGTGGGAGAGTGTGTTGGAGAGTATGTGTGGGAGAGTGTGTATGGGACAGTGTGTGTGGGAGAGTGTGTGTGGGAGAATGTGTTTGTGGGAGAGTATGTGAGAGAATGTGAGGGAGAGTGTGTTTGGGAGAGTGCGTGTGGGAGTGTGTGTGTGAGACTGTGTGTTGGAGTGTGTGGGAGAGTGTGTGTGGGAGAGTGTGTATGAGACTGTGTGTGGGAGAGTGTGTGTGGGAGAGTGTGTGTGAGAGAGTGTGTGAGGGAGAGTGTGTGAGGGAGAGTGTGTCTGTGAGACAGTGCGTGGGAGAGTGTGTGTGGGAGAGTGTGTGTGGGAGAGTGTGTGTGGGACAGTGTGTGTGGGAGAGTGTGTGTGGGAGAGTGTGTGTGGGACAGTGTGTGAGGGAGACTGTGTGTGGGAGAGTGTGTGTGGGACAGTGTGTGTGGGACAGTGTGTGAGGGAGAGTGTGTGTGGGAGAGTGTGTGTGGGACAGTGTGTTGGAGAGTGTGTGTGGGAGAGTGTGTGTGGGAGAGTGTGTGTGGGAGAGTGTGTGTGGGAGAGTGTGTGTGGGAGAGTGTGTGGGAGAGTGTGTGTGGGAGAGTGTGTGTGGGAGAGTGTGTGGGAGAGTGTGTGTGTGAGACTGTGTGTGGGTGAGTGTGTTTGGGAGAGTGTGTGAGGGAGAGTGTGTGTGGGAGAGTGTTTGTGGGAGAGTGTGTGTGGGAGAGTTTGTGGCAGAGTGTGTGTGGGAGAGTGTGTATGGGAGAGTGTGTGTGGGAGAGTGTGTGTGGGGGTGTGTTTGTGGGACCGTGTGTTTGGGAGAGTGTGTGTGGGAGTGTGTATATGTGAGAGTGTGTGTGGGAGAGTGTGTGTGGGAGAGTGTGTGAGAGAGAGTGTGTGTGGGAGACTGTATGTGGGAGAGTGTGTGTGGGAGAGTGTGTGGGTGAGTGTGTGTGGGAGAGTGTGTGTGGGAGAGTATGTGTGGGAGAGTGTGCGTGGGAGCGTGTTTGTGGGAGAGTGTGTGTCGGAGAGTGTGTGTGGGACAGTGTGTGTGGGAGAGTGTGTGTGGGAGAGTATGTGTGGGAGAGTGTGTGTCGGAGAGTGTGTGTGGGAGAGTGTGTGGGAGAGTGTGTGTGAGACTGTGTATTGGAGAGTGTGTGGGAGAGTGTGTGTGGGAGAGTGTGTGTGGGACTGTGTGTGGGAGAGTGTGTGGGAGAGTGTGTGTGGGAGAGTGTGTGTGGGAGAGTATGTGTGGGAGAGTGTGTGTGGGAGAGTGTGTGTGGGAGAGTATGTGTGGGAGAGTGTGTGTCGGAGAGTGTGTGTGGGAGAGTGTGTGTGGGAGACTGTGTGTGAGGGAGAGTGTGTGTGAGACTGTGTGTGGGAGAGTGTGTGGAGGAGTGTGTGTGGGAGAGTGTGTGTGAGATTGTGTGTTCGAGAGTGTGTGTGGGAGAGTATGTGTGGAGAGTGTGTGTGGGAGAGTGTGTCTGGGGGAGTGTGTGGGAGAGTGTGTGTGGGAGAGTGTGTGAGGGAGAGTGTGTGAGGGAGAGTGTGTGTGTGAAACAGTGCAGCATGGGAGAGTGTGTGTGGGAGAGTGTGTGTGGGAGAGTGTGTGGGAGAGTGTGTGTGGGAGAGTATGTGTGGGAGAGTGTGTGTGGGAGAGTGTGTGATGGAGAGTGTGTGAGGGAGAGTGTGTGTGTTAGAGTGTGTGTGGGAGTGTGTGTGTGGGAGAGTGTGTGTGGGAGAGTGTGTGTGGGAGAGTGTGTGGGGAGAGTGTGTGTGGGAGGGTGTGTGTGGGAGAGTGTGTGTGGGAAAGTGTGTGTGGGCGTGTGTGTGTGGGCGAGTGTGTGTGGGAGAGTGTGTGTGGGAGAGTGTGTGGGAGAGTGTGTGGGAGAGTATGTGTGGGAGAGTGTGTATGGGACAGTGTGTGGGAGAGTGTGTGTGGGAGAATGTGTTTGTGGGAGAGTATGTGAGAGAATGTGAGGGAGAGTGTGTGAGGGAGATTGTGTGTGTGGGAAAGTGTGTGTGTGGGAGAGTGTGTGGGAGAATGTGAGGGAGAGAGTGTCTGGGAGAGTGTGTGTGGGAGAGTGTGTGTGGGAGAGTGTGTGGGAGAATGTGAGGGAGAGTGTGTGTGGGAGAGTGTATGTGGAAGAGTGTGTGTGGGAGAGTGTGTGTGGGAGAGTGTGTGTGGGGGAATGTGTGGGAAAGTGTGTGTGGGAAAGTGAGTGAGGGAGAGTGTGTGAGGGAGAGTGTGTGTGTGAGACAGTGCGTGGGAGAGTGTGTGTGGGAGAGTGTGTGTGAGAGTGAGTGTGGGAGAGTGTGTGGGAGAGCGTGTGTGGGAGAGTGTGTGGGAGAGTGTGTGTGGGAGAGTGTGTGTGGGAGCGTGTGTGAGGGATCGTGTGTGGGAGATTGTGTGTGGGGCTGTGTGTGGGAGCGTGTGTGTGGGAGAGTGTGTGAGGGAGAGTGTGTGAGAGAGAGTGTGTGTGGGAGACTGTGTGTGGGAGAGTGTGTGTGGGAGAGTGTGTGTGGGAGAGTGTGTGTTGGGGAGTGTGTGTCGGAGAGTGTGTGTGGGAGTGTGGGTGTGGGAGAGTATGTGTGGGAGACTGTGTGTCGGACAGTGTGTGTGGGAGAGTGTGTGTGGGAGACTGTGTGTGGGGAGTGTGTGTGGGAGAGTGTGTGTGGGAGAGTGTGTGTGGGAGAGTGTGTGTGGGAGAGTGTGTGGGAGAGTGTGTGGGTGAGTGTGTGTGGGAGAGTGTGTGGGAGAGTGTGTGGGAGAGTGTGTGAGGGAGAGTGTGTGTGAGACTGTGTGTGTGAGACTGTGTGGGAGATTTTGTGTGGGAGAGAATGTGTGAGACTGTGTGTTGGAGAGTGTGTGTGGGAGAATGTGTGTGGGAGAGTTTGTGTGGGAGAGTTTGTGTGGGAGAGTGTGTGTGAGACTGTGTGTTGGAGAGTGTGTGTGAGAATGTGTGTGGGAGAATGTGTGGGAGAGTGTGTGTGGGAGAGTGTGTGTGAGAATGTGTGTGGGAGAATGTGTGGGAGAGTGTGTGTGGGAGAGTGTGTGTGGGAGAGTATGTGTGGGAGAGTGTGTGTGGGAGAGTGTGTGTGGGAGAGTTTGTGTGGGAGAGTGTGTGTGAGACTGTGTGTTGGAGAGTTTGTGGGAGAGTGTGTGTGGGAGAGTGTGTGTGAGAATGTGTGTGGGAGAATGTGTGGGAGAGTGTGTGTGGGAGAGTGTGTGTGGGAGAGTATGTGTGGGAGAGTGTGTGTGGGAGAGTGTGTGTGGGAGAGTATGTGTGGGAGAGTGTGTGTCGGAGAGTGTGTGTGGGAGAGTGTCTGGGGGAGACTGTGTGTGAGGGAGAGTGTGTGTGAGACTGTGTGTGGGAGAGTGTGTGGGAGAGTGTGTGTGGGAGAGTGTGTGTGAGATTGTGTGTTCGAGAGTGTGTGTGGGAGAGTATGTGTGGGAGAGTGTGTGTGGGAGAGTGTGTGTGGGAGACTGTGTGTGGGGAGTGTGTGTGGGAGAGTGTGTGTGGGAGAGTGTGTGTTGGAGAGTGTGTGTGGGAGAGTGTGTGGGAGAGTGTGTGGGTGAGTGTGTGTGGGAGAGTGTGTGGGAGAGTGTGTGGGAGAGTGTGTGAGGGAGAGTGTGTGTGAGACTGTGTGTGTGAGACTGTGTGGGAGAGTTTGTGTGGGAGAGTGTGTGTGAGACTGTGTGTTGGAGAGTGTGTGTGGGAGAATGTGTGTGGGAGAGTTTGTGTGGGAGAGTGTGTGTGGGAGAGTGTGTGTGAGACTGTGTGTTGGAGAGTGTGTGGGAGAGTGTGTGTGGGAGAGTGTGTGTGAGACTGTGTGTGGGAGAGTGTGTGAGGGAGAGTGTGTGTGGGAGAGTGTGTGTGGGAGAGTGTGTGTGGGAGAGTGTGTGTGGGAGAGTATGTGTGGGAGAGTGTGTGTGGGAGAGTGTGTGTGGGAGAGTATGTGTGGGAGAGTGTGTGTCGGAGAGTGTGTGTGGGAGAGTGTGTGTGGGAGACTGTGTGTGAGGGAGAGTGTGTGTGAGACTGTGTGTGGGAGAGTGTGTGGGAGAGTGTGTGTGGGAGAGTGTGTGTGAGAATGTGTGTTCGAGAGTGTGTGTGGGAGAGTATGTGTGGGAGAGTGTGTGTGGGAGAGTGTGTCTGGGGGAGTGTGTGGGAGAGTGTGTGTGGGAGAGTGTGTGAGGGAGAGTGAGTGAGGGAGAGTGTGTGTGTGAGACAGTGCATGGGAGAGTGTGTGGGAGAGTGTGTGTGGGAGCGTGTGTGTGGGAGAGTGTGTGGGAGAGTTTGTGTGGGAGAGCATGTGTGGGAGAGTGTGTGTGGGAGAGTGTGTGATGGAGAGTGTGTGAGGGAGAGTGTGTGTGGTAGAGTGTGTGTGGGAGAGTGTGTGTGGGAGAGTGTGTGTGGTAGAGTGTGTGTGGGGGAATGTGTGGGAGAGTGTGTGTGGGAGAGTGTGTGTGGGAGAGTGAGTCAGGGAGAGTGTGTGAGGGAGAGTGTGTGTGAGACAGTGCGTGGGAGAGTGTGTGTGGGAGAGTGTGTGTGAGAGTGTGTGTGGGAGGTTGTGTGGGAGAGTGTGTGTGGGAGAGTGTGTGGGAGAGTGTGTGTGGGAGAGTGTGTGTGGGAGAGTGTGTGAGGGAGAATGTGTGTGGGAGAGTGTGTGTGGGAGTGTTTGTGAGGGAGAGTATGTGTGGGGGAGTGTGGTTTGGGAGAGTGTGTGTGGGACAGTGTGTGTGGGAGAGTGTATGTGGGAAAGTGTGTGTGGGCGTGTGTGTGTGGGCGTGTGTGTGTGGGAGAGTGTGTGTGGGAGAGAGTGTGTGGAAGTGTGTGTGGGAGAGTGTTTGGGAGAGTATGTGTGGGATAGTGTGTATGGGACAGTGTGTGTGGGAGAGTGTGTGTGGGAGAATGTGTTTGTGGGAGAGTATGTGAGAGAATGTGAGGGAGAGTGTGTCTGGGAGAGTGTGTGTGGGAGAGTGTGTGTGGGAGAGTGTGTGGGAGAATGTGAGGGAGAGTGTGTGTGGGAGAGTGTATGTGGAAGAGTGTGTGTGGTAGAGTGTGTGTGGGAGAGTGTGTGTGGGGGAATGTGTGGGAGAGTGTGTGTGGGAAAGTGAGTGAGTGAGAGTGTGTGAGGGAGAGTGTGTGTGTGAGACAGTGCGTGGGAGAGTGTGTGTGGGAGAGTGTGTGTGAGAGTGAGTGTGGGAGAGTGTGTGGGAGAGTGTGTGTGGGAGAGTGTGTGGGAGAGTGTGTGTGGGAGAGTGTGTGTGGGAGAGTGTGTGAGGGATCGTGTGTGGGAGAGTGTGTGTGGGGCTGTGTGTGGGAGCGTGTGTGTGGGAGAGTGTGTGAGAGAGAGTGTGTGTGGGAGACTGTGTGTGGGAGAATGTGTGTGGGAGAGTGTGTGTGGGAGAGTGTGTGTGGGAGAGTGTGTGTGGGAGAGTGGGTGTGGGAGAGTATGTGTGGGAGAATGTGTGTCGG